>NC_133324.1:802865376-803165376 GCF_042186555.1 Aquarana catesbeiana
GAATATCCCTGTATTTAGCACCATCCATCTGTCCCTCAACTCTGACCAGTTTCCCAGTCCCGACTGCTGAAAAGCATCCCAGCATGATGCTGCCACCACCATGTTTCACGATGGGGATGGTGTTCTTTGTGTGATGTGATGTGTTGGGTTTGCGCCAGACATAGCGTTTTCTTTGATGGCCAAAAAGTTCAATTTTAGTCTCATCAGACCAGAGCACCTTCCTCCATACATTTGGGAGTCTCCTACATGCCTTTTCGCAAACTCAAAATGTGCCATTTTGTTTTTTGCTGAAAGTAATGACTTTCTTCTGGCCACTCTGCCATAAAGCCCAACTCTATGGAGCATATGGCTTATTGTCGTTCTATGTATAGATACTCCAGTCTCTGCTGTGGAACTCTGCAGCTCCTTCAGGGTTACCTTAGGTCTCTGTGCTGCCTCTCTGATTAATGCCCCCCTTGCCTGGTCCATGAGTTTTGGTGTGCGGCCGTCTTTTGGCAGGTTTGCTGTTGTCCCATGTTCTTTCCATTTGGTTTTGATAAATTTGATGGTGCTCCTAGGGACCATCAAAGATTTGGATTTTTTTTATAACCTAACCCCGACTTGTACTTCCCAACAACGTTGTCCCTTACTTGTATGGAGAGTTCCTTGGTCTTCATGGCAGTGTTTGGTTAGTGGTGCCTCTTGCTTAGGTGTTGCAGCCTCTGGGGCCTTTCACAAAGGTGTATATATGTAATGACAGATTATGTGACACTTAGATTGCACACAGGTGGACATCATTTCAATATTTATGTGACTTCCGAAGGTAATTGGTTGCACCAGAGCTTTTTATGGGCTTCATAACAAAGGGGGTGAATACATACACACATGCCAATTATCAGTTTTTTATTTCTGAAAAATAGTTTTACGTTATATTTTGCTAATTTTACTTCACCAACTTAGAACAACTTGTGTTCTGATCCATCACATATAATTCAGATTAACAAAAATTGAACTAAAGGCTGTAATGTAACAACATAAGTAAAAAGCCAAGACGGGGTGAATACTTTTGCAAGGCACTGTACTTGAGCGGAGAGAAATAGAAGATGATGAGAATTATTCATAACAGAGGATCAACCATCAATTCACTTTAAACCATTCTTTCCAAATTTTCCATTGCATATCCAACTGTTTACTGGTACCACATCTATTAGCTAGTAAGGATTCATGAATATAGTGGGAGTGAGTAGTTTGGAAGACTTCGGAAGTATTGGTTGCCTTATCAGATTTCTAGTGTTTCGCTTTCAATGTTCTAGCAACCAGAAGAATACGTGTAATTAGAACTCAAAAGTCAGGGGGGATTCTTGATGCCTATATTTAATATTGCTAAACTTAGCTTAGGGGTTGTCAAGATTCCTGTGATATTTGAGATAGATCAGAATATGCTATGCCAGAAACTAGTCAACTGTTTACAGGTCCAGAACATATGAAGAAGGTTGCTTACCACACCACAATTCCTCCAACATAGTGGGGAGTTAAATTGGCAAAATTTGGACAGCCTGTAAGGTGTAAGGTACCACCTTAGGGCTTTTTTTGTGAAAGTTCCCAGTGGCTTAAGCATTTAGAGGCTTTGTAGATTGTTTTAAGTGCGTATTGCCATTGTGAATTTCTAATGGGTTTACCTAAATCAGATTCCCATTTTTGGTAAGGTTGGGATTTGGTGAAGGTGAGTTTTTGCTGAAAGAAATTATAAAAGAAGGATATACCCTTAAGAGGCACTGGGGTTTTAGTATAGAATCTCCATATTGCGTCTGGAAGATATATAGTATATGGTGAGTTTTAATGGATTTCAGAAAGTGGGAAATTTGGTTGTATTTATAGCAATCTTTGGGCATTAGGTTGAATTGTTTTTGAACTGTATTAAACTATTTAAGGGTGTTGTTGTCGTATATATTGGCAATCCACTTTATGCCTTTAGTCTGCCAGTCTTTGCTTGTGAAGTTCGGAATTGCATTTGCAAGGATAGTAATGGGTATAGGGATGTCTGATTTAGTAGAGGTTGGAGGTGGCAGTTTGCGCAGGTCTCTCCAAGCCGGAAGAGAGGCTTGTATAGTAGGTGGAAGGTGTTGTATAGGAAATGGTCACCATACGTCTAGGAGTAAGAGAGAGTGTAATTCCTTAGTAGGGCTTAAATCCTGCTCAATACTGCTCCAAAGGATATCGGGGAAGGGCGTGAACCAGTTTTTAAGTTGGGTGAGGATAGAGGCCCGAAAATAATCCTGAATATCTATTAACCACTTGACATCCAGTCACAGCCGAATGACAGCTACAGCGCGGATCTCAATTCCCGGGAGGCTGTCATACGATGGCCTCCTCTTTCCTCGCTCCCCATGCACGCTCACGAGCGCGCATCGGGGAAATTCTGTGTTGGCTGTGTCCCTTGGACACAACCAATCACAGATCGCTGTAAATGGCCAATCACAGCAGCCATTTACAGCGCGATCGCCATGGCCAATGAGCGATGATCTCAAATGTAAACATATGAGATCATCTCTCATTGCCAGCTCTCTCTCCTCACACAGAGACAGCATGTGAGGAGAGAGAGAATCCGACAGCGATCTGTGAGTTTCTGTGAGTTACAAAACGTTTACAGTGCCTACAGTGCTCCATCAGTACAGTGCCCATCAGTACAGTGCCCCATCAGTACAGTGCCCACCTGTGCTAATTGGTGCCCACCTGTGCCAATTGGAGCCCACCTGTGACAATCAGTGCCCACCTGTGCCAATTGGTTCCCACCTGTCTGCCATTGGTGATCAGTGTCCATCTGCACATCTTCACAATCAGGGCCCACCTGTGCCACCTCATCAGTGCCCACCTGTGCCACCTCATCAGTGCCCACCTGTGCCAATCAGTGCCCATCTGTGCCGCCTCAGTGCACATCTGTGCAATCAATCAGTGCACATCTGTGCCATCTCAGTGCACATCTGTTCTGCCTCAGTGCCCACCTGTGCCACCTCATCAGTGCCCAGCTGTGCTACCTCATCAGTGCCCACCTGTGCCACCTCATCAGTGCCCACCTGTGCCAATCAGTGCCCATCTATTCCGCCTCATCAGTGCACATCTGTTCCACCTCATCAGTGCACACCTGTTCCACCTCATCAGTGCCCACCTGTGCCGCCTCATCAGTGCCCACCTGTGTCACCTCATCAGTGCCCACCTGTGCCACCTCATCAGTGCAAATCTGTTCCACCTCATCAGTGCACATCTGTTCCATCTCATCAGTGCACATCTGTTCCACCTCATCAGTGCCCCTCTGTGCCACCTCAGTGCCCATCTGTGCTCATCAGTGCCGCCTCATCAGTGCCCATGAGTGCAGGCTTAGCACATGCCTGTGTAGTCGCGTCACCACCAGCAACCATGTCCAAAAGATGCTTTTCCGCAGAGGAGGCGTACCAAATACTTTCCCAGGCCAACGAGAGCAACGGAGAGCTCTCTTTTTCGGATTCCCTCTCAGACTCCAATTCTGAGTTGGACATAAATTATGAGCCAGCCCTCAGTAATGGAACACTGAGTGACTCAGAGGAGGAAGATATTTGGCCCGCCAAACAAAGGCGTTCTGGTGAGGAGGCAGTGGCATCCACTAGCACCACAGTGCCATCCACCAGCACTGCAGTGCCATCCACCAGCACCGCATTGCCATCCACCAGCACCGCAGTACCTCGGCAAGAAAGACCAAGGACCCATGCCAGCCTTCCCTATTCCCTGCAGAACCCCTTGTGGCTTCCTCCTAATTCAGGAGAAGCCAACATTCCCCCTTTCACTGCCCAGCCAGGAGTCCAGGTGGACACAGAGAATTTTTCCCCAATACATTTTTTTTTATTTAATTTTTACCGAGGACATGCTATCAAATTTTTTGTGGCCCAGTGCAACCTTTATGCACAGCAATTTATTTTAAATAATCCAACGTCCTACTATGCCCGTCCCTACGAGTGGAGAGACCTAACGGTGGAGGAGTTGAAGGTTTTTTTAGGCCTCACATTTAATATGGGACTCACCAAAAAAAAACACTTTGATGTCCTATTGGTCAACCCACCCCATCCACCACATGCCAATATTCTCCAAGGTAATGCCTAGAAACAGATACCTCATGATAATGAGGTTCCTTCACTTCAATGACAATACCCAGTGCCCTCCCCAAAATGACCCAAATTATGACAGGCTTTTCAAAATTCGGCCACTTCTAAATTATTTTTCTGAAGTATTCCCCCAGCTGTTTACCCCAGACCAAAACATATGTGTGGATGAGTCCCTTGTTAAATTTAGTGGCAGGCTTAAAATCAAACAATGTATTCCCAGTAAAAGGGCCCGCTATGAGGTGAAGGTATACAAATTATGTGACCGAGTCACAGGGTACATATATGCCTTCAAAGTGTACGAAGGGAAGGACACCCAGCTGCAACCCCCTAATTGACCAGACTACTTGGGATCAAGCGGGAAAATTGTTTGGGACCTCATATACCCCCTACTGGAGAAAGGCTACAATTTATACGTAGACAACTTCTACACATCTCTGCCCCTGTTCCACAACCTTCACCGGAAGAAGACGCCAGCATGTGGCACCGTAAAAAAGAACCGGAATGATACCTTCGTGGAAATCCCCAGAAGGAATGGCACCATACAAAAACCTAAATGCATCTATGATTATAATTTGTTTATGGGGGGAGTCGACTTCAATGACCAAATGCTGGAACCATACCTTGCCACAAGACGGACATACCATTGGTATAAAAAAGTCGCAATTTATTTTTTTCAATTGGCCATATACAATTCATATGTAATTTACCGCAACTCCACCCAAAACCCCAAACGCTTCCTTGGCTACCAGGAGGAAGTTTTCCCTGCTCTTATATTCCCAAACGGCCCACCAGAAAATATCCGATCAGATGTTCTTAGTCGTCTCTCTGAACGCCACTTTCCCGATATAATCCCTCGCCAAACCAATAGGCCAACGACGTAAAAAAAAAAATTTAAGGTGTGTACCAGAGCAGGATTCAGAAGAGACACAACTTTTTATTGTGCACAATGTCCTTCCGAACCAGGCCTCTGCATAGGTGAATGCTTTCGCCTTTACCATACTTCAGTAAATTATTAGTGAAGTATGGTAAACGTAAGCCTCAGTTCCTGCAATTTACCCTCACACCCCTTATGCCACTGCCTGCTCTGTAACTGACCCTGGCTTGTTATTCGACCACGCTTCTGTCTGCCGATTCTGTACATACCTCTGCCTGATCTGGAACTGACCCTGGACTGTTATTCGACCATGCTTCTGCCTAATGATTCTGTACATACCTCTGCCTGATCTGGAACTGACCCTGGACTGTTATTCGACCATGCTTCTGCCTAACAATTCTGTACATACCTCTGCCTGAATTTGGAACTGACCTTGGACTGTTTGACCATGTTTTTTGCCTGCCTCATGGACTAATCTTGTACCCTGCTACCAGACTAGTGGGATTCAACACAGGGGTCTCACATATGTGAGGGGCTCCAGAATTGTTTTTCTGGATGAAGAAAACTATTTTTCTTGTTTTCTCAATCCTAGATTAGGGTCTGGAGACTCGGAGGCTTCAAAGAGATTTGGGTGGGAGAAGCCTCTACCCCTGTCCCCATTCTGTCCTGAACGAGGCCCTACTTCTGCCTGTAGGACTTACTGCCGTCATGCCTCTGCCTTTTGCACTGACCACACCACATGGACCTGCCTACTACCAGGACCAATATTTTTGGCACTGCTGACAATATCTCTGCCTGCACTGACCCTGAACTTTATATGGACAGTAACCCTGCCTGCTGCCTGGACAATTGTGTTCGCCGTTGCTGACCAAGTCCCTGCCTGCTGCCTGGACCAGTGCTATCCTCCTGTGTAAAACTGCGCTACTATAACCACAGGTAAGCTTTTGTTTACGCCTTGCTCAGCATAATGTAATGTGGGGTGTAATTCTTGGTATGTGCATGCTATGTGTCCCTGGAACACCTGACGGTGTTCCTTGCATGTTGGATCTCTGTATGTGGCCAGGCTGTGTAGAAGTCTCACACATGTGGTATCACCATACTCAGGAGGAGTAGCAGAATGTATTTTGGGGTGTATTTTTGCTATCTAAATGCTATGTGTTGGAGATATCTTATAAACGGACAACTTTGTGTAAAAAAATGCATTTTAATTTTTTTTCCACAGTTTCCAAAAACTTCTGGAAAAAATGAACAGTTCAAAAGACTCATTATGCCTCATAGATTATAAGTTGGGGTATTAGCTTTCCAAAATGGGGTCATTTTGTGGGTGTTTCCATTGTTCTGGTGCTCCAGGGCCTTCAAAAGTGTAATAGGTGGTTGAGAAATATGATGTGTAATTTATGCTCCTAGAACACCTGGTGGTGCTCTCTGCATGTTGGGCCTCTGTATGTGGCCAGGCAGTGAAAAAGTCCCACACATGTGGTATTGCTATACTCAGGAGGAGTAGCAGAATGTATTTTGGGGTGTCATTTGTGGTATACACATGCCATGTGAGAGAAATAAGCTATTACAATGACAATTTTGTGGGGGAAAAAAAAAATCTCAATTTTGCAAAGAATTGTGGGAAAAAATTACAACTTCAAATAACTCACCATGCCTCTTACTAAATACCTTGAAATGTCTACTTTCCAAAAAGGGGTTATTTGGGGGGGGGGGCATTTGTACTTTCCTGGCTTGTTAGGGTCTCAAGAAATGATGGCCACCAGTACATCAGACGTGATATTTTTTTATGATTTGCACCATAGTTGTAGACTCTAAAACTTTCACACAGACCAAATACTTTCCACTAATTTTTGATTATTTTTACCAAATATATGTAGCAGTATAAATTATGGCCAAAATTTATGAAGAAAAATTACTGATTTGCAAAATTTTATCACAGAAATTAAGAAAAATTTGTTTGTTTTTTTTCAAAATTTTCAGTCTTTTTTCATTTATAGCGCAAAAAATAAAAAACCCAGAGGCGATAAAATACCACCAAAAGAAAGCTTTATTTGTATGAAAAAAGGACAAAAAAACATTTGGGTACAGTGTTGCACGACTAAGTAATTGTCATTCAAAGTGTGAGAGCACTGAAAGCTGAAAATTGGTCTGGATCGGAGGGGGGTTTAAGTGCCCAGTAAGCAAGTGGTTAATCCCATACCTTTGACAAGTCTGTGCTTGGCCAATAGAGCCTTGGAGCGCCGTGGCCATTTTGAGCACCAAATAAATTGTGTAAGAAGTGTGTTTAAAGATCTAAGATGCTTACTGAAAAGTGGGGTGGGGAGTGTTCGGAAAATGTATAATATTTCAGGGAGTAGGAGCATTTTGAACGAGGATAGAGGGCCTGACCAGGACAGTTCCATTTTAGATAATATTTTTGTTTCTTTAGCTATTTTGTCTATCAAGGGTAAGTAGTCGGCATCGGCAAATTTCTTGGGGTCTGCTGTTGTAGTCCTTAGTATGATACACTGGACTTACTCCATGTGTAGGGAAAAGAGGATTGTAGCTGCAATTGGAGAGATGGAGAGAGACCTAGCTCCAAAATTAGTGATTTTGTAAAGTTTACTTTATAGAAGGAAATTTGACTAAACTCATTGAGGATGGTATGGGCATAGGGTAGGGATGTGGCAGGGGAAGTTAAAAACAAAATAATGTCATTGACAAATAGGTGTAGATCGTGGGACCTGTCTTGGAGGGGAAAGCCTGTTATATTGGGGTGGAATCAAATCCTCTCAGCTAGCAGCTCTATGAAAAGATTAAAAATAGAGGGGGATAAGGGACACCCTTGTCTTGTACCGTTGGATATGGTGAACCCTTGTCTACCCGTAGTAAAACCCATTTGATCAGGTTTGATGAGAGCAGGCAAGATGGGAAGAAGTCTGTGAGCCAAGATCTTAGCGTACAGTTTGACATCTGTATTGAGTAATGAGATGGGTCTGAAATTCGCAGGGATATTAGGATCCTTACCCGGTTTAGGAACGGTGATAAAATATGCTTTAAGCATTTCAGAGGCAAATGAGGCAGAGGACATTGCATCAGTGAAGACCGACTATAATGCTGGAGATAGTATGTTTTGGAAGATTTTATAATAGTCATTTGTTAAACCATCAGGCCCTGGTGATTTGCCAGAAGGCAGAGTTTTAATCTCTTTCATGATCTGAGGCTCAGTAATGGGAGTGTTGAGAGATGTTATCTGCGTCTGTGAGAGAGAAGTCAGATTGATACCTGTCAGAAACCATGAATCCGACTGAGACAGAATTACAGTTAAATAAAACTTGTTTAATAATAATAATAAAAAGGTAAACAGAATAAACATAGTCAAAACATAGCCAGAGTTCAGAACCGGAACGGATAGTCAGACAAGCCAAAATGTCAGGGAGCCAGAGATGAGCGTAGTAGAACAGCAAGCAGTACCTGGAGCCAGAAGGAATGTCAGCCAAGCAAGTCTTTAACAGGAACACAGGAGAGTGTCTCTAGAGACATGACCAAGACGAAGGCAGAGATCATCTGGGCCAGATGGCTTAAGTAGCCAGGACTGACAAGCAGGGTACCATCAACAGGTGAGTCACTGTGGAGAGAAAGGAGCTGGCAATTAGCTGACAGCTAAGCGACCAGATTTGAGAAGGAAGGGCTGAGCCCAGCCCTGACAATACCTTTCAGAAAGGCTTGTATGGTTTCCTCTGTGGGTTGTGGGGTATTAGGATCGTTTTTAAGATTGTACAGTGAGGAGTAGTATTCAGCAAAGGAATTCGCTATATCTTTCAGATTAAAGATTTTTTATTTTGTTGTCTAAGGGATGTATTAAGTACGGGATTTTTGTTTGGGTTCTACGTTCTTTAAGCCTTTGAGCAAGAAATTTGCCTACTCTGTTGCCAGATGAGTAATGGGATAGTTTGAGGGAGTTGATATGCCTGTCGTACTGCTCAATGAGCAGGAGCCTGAGATCAGAGCGAAGTTTGGAAAGTTTATCTGCTGTGTGTTTTTATCAGCAGTGTTCTTGTTCATGGACTCTAAAGTCCTAATTTCCCCAAGGAGTCGATTCATTTTTTGCGCCCTCTGCCTTTTTCCCCATTAACACAGTTGTAAAATAATTCCTCTAATAAAGGCCTTATGGGCACACCACAGTGTAGTACAGTACGATGCAGATTGAGTGTTCTTTGAATCAAATAATTTTTTATTAAATTTTCACATTATACAACAAAAAGAGAGAAAACACATATAACATTCCATCACATAAGCCCACCTACAGTGCCTTGCAAAAGTATTCACCCCCTTGGCTTTTTACCTATTTTGTTACATTACAGCCTTTAGTTCAATGTTTTTTTAATCTGAATTATATGTGATGGATCAGAACACAATAGTCTAAGTTGGTGAAGTAAAATTAGAAAAAATATACATAAAACTTTTTTTCAGAAATAAAAAACTGATAATTGGCATGTGTGTATGTATTCACCCTCTTTGTTATGAAGCCCATAAAAAGCTCCGGTGCAACCAATTACCTTCAGAAGTCACATAATTAGTGAAATGATGTCCACCTGTGTGCAATCTAAGTGTCACATGATCTGTCATTACATATACACACCTTTGTGAAAGGCCCCAGAGGCTGCAACACCTAAACAAGAGGTACCACTAACCAAACACTGCCATAAAGACCAAGGAACTCTCCAAACAAGTAAGGGACAATGTTGTTGGGAAGTAAAAGTCATGGTTAGGTTATAAAAAAATATCCAAATCTTTAAAGATCCCTAGGAGCACCATCAAATCTATCATAACCAAATGGAAAGAACACGGCACAACAGCAAACCTGCCAAGAGACGGCCGCACACCAAAACTCATGGACCAGACAAGAAGGGCATTATTCAGAGAGGCAGCTCAGAGACCTAAGGTAACCCTGGAGGAGCTGCAGAGTTCCACAGCAGAGACTGGAGTATCTGTACATAGGACAACAATAAGCGTAAACTCCATAGAGTTGTGATTTATGGCAGAGTGGCCAGAAGAAAGTCATTACTTTCAGCAAAAAACAAAATGGCAGGTTTTGAGTTTGTGAAAAGGCATGTGGGAGACTCCCAAATGTATGGAGGAAGGTGTTCTGGTCTTATGAGACTAAAATTGAACTTCTTGGCCATCAAAGAAAATGCTATGTCTGGCGCAAACCCAACACATCATATCACACAAACAACACCATCCCCACCGTGAAACATGGTGGTGGCAGCATCATGCTATGGGGATGTTTTACAGCAGTCAGGACTGGGAAACTGGTCAGAGTTGAGGGAAAGATGGATGGTGCCAAATACAGGGATATTCTTGAGCAAAACCTGTACCACTCTGTGCGTGATTTGAGGCTAGGACGGAGGTTCACCTTCCAGCAGGACAATGACCCCAAACACACTGCTAAAGCAACACTTGAGAGGTTTAAGGGGAAACATGTAAATGTATTGGAATGGCCTAGTCAAAGCCCAGACCTCAATCCAATATAAAATCTGTGGTCAGACTTAAAGATTGCTGTTCACAAGCACAAACTATCCAACTTGAAGGAGCTGGAGAAGTTTTGCAAGGAGAAATGGGCAAAAATCCCAGTGGTAAGATGTGGCAAGCTCATAGAGACTTATCCAAAGCGACTTGGAGCTGTGATAGCCGCAAAAGGTGGCTCTACTAAGTATTGACTTTAGAGGGGTGAATAGTTATGCACATTGTCTTTTTCTGTTATTTTGTCCTATTTGTTGTTTGCTTCACAATAAAAAAAAATCTTCAAAGTTGTGGGCATGTTCTGTAAATTGAATGATGCAAATCCTCAAAGAATCCATGTTAATTCCAGGTTGTGAGGCAACAAAACATGAAAAATGCCAAGGGGGTGAATACTTTTGCAAGGCACTCTAACATCAAAAAAAAAAAAAAAAAAAAAAAAAAAAAAAAAGGAAAAGGAAAAAACAGGTACCTCACTCTTTACCTATTTGTGCTCATCAAACCAAATTTCAATCCCCTCCTTCACATCTTACCCAAATGTACAATATGTTATTATGTAATTGTTTCCCTCCAGGATTATATCTCTTTATTAATTTTTCCATATAATAATATACTCGGTTACTCAGGCAGATTGGAGACTAACTACTAATGCCAGCTCTTTCCAAATTTTTTAGAGCATCTCCTATGTTTATATGTCAGTTCCTCTCGTCTTAGATTAAGGTTGATTGCTTTGATCCATTGATCTATCATTGGTGGATATTTTGATATCCATTTTTGAAGTATAAGTTTACTCCAGTGGATACTAGGGGTCTCTCCATGTGTGAAACTTGCATAAAACTGGTAAGTATTCTAGCTTTTGAAAGTGAAATAATCATGTGCTAAAACAGACAATTGGATGACACTTCCAAGCAATGTTTCAAATTACTATTTCTAGCCTAAAATATCTGTCTGCTAAGTATACCTTTTTTGTATTCACATAGGGGAGAAAAGAATAGGGACATCTGAGGACACCAGTAACCCCACACCTAATGAACAAAGGGAAATATTGATGTGAATACACTTATGAATACGTGAAATTTAATTACAGAACAAATAAAGCAAACAATATGATTGGTAGAGTAAACTGTAGTGAAATATGAGACAGCAGGAGACCACAGTCAATAAATTATGAGGTAAGTGGAGGTCTTCTCCAAGAGTGGGGTACCATGAACCCTGGGGGGGTGGGTAGACGCTCAAAAGGTAAGGCGACCACAGGTGATAGAGCACGTAAATCTTCAAATGAAAAGGAGTTGGGTACCCTTACCAGATCCGTAGGACGAACCTGCCGTATAGCAGTGCGTCGATAAAGCATAGGGGATGGTCTCCCGAGATGTCCAAACAGAAGTTTTCTGGTGGGTCATGGTCGCCAGCGAAGAGTAGCCGTCTTGAACAGGAGTTGAGCCACTGTCACGCACACCCTTCAGTATCTCAACGGGATGGTCAAACAGGAACAATCCGAAATAGTGCCATGGAGGAAGAAAAAAAGGCACTCCACATGGTGCAGGTCAAAAATATAGTTTTATTGGATAAATCCAAATAAGCTAAAAGTGATCACAAACGAATAAAATTGGCAATGTGGGAAGCTGGAAGATGTCAATGGCTGTCTGTGATCACTCCTCCATCAGACATATGGCCATTCTTCCCTACATCCAGATATAGCAATTCATAATTAGCCATCACCACCGCCAACATCACGATACTACTGAACCCCTTATAGTTGAAGTAGTATGACCCCGAGTTGGGTGGTGGGATTATCTGGACGTGCTTCCTGTCGATCGCACCACCACAATTGGGAAAGTCCCACTGGTGGTGGAATTGGGAAATTGGGAAACCACAGTCTGCCATTCCTGTGGGTTGGAAGGAAACTGTGGAGTCAAACAAGAAAAAAAAATTGTACTTTTGCACATAACATTGCAAGCAGATAAGACACAAACATTCTTGGCCAACATAAGTATAACAACATTTATTGAAATGAGTATTTAAAGACAAAAGTATAAGGTCAACTTATCAGATTCCTCACCCCCTCTGGTGGCCCATTGGAAAAAATTTATGGTGGGGGGTAGATGTTTTTGACAGGTAACCCTCTCCACTTCATTGAGAGCTGAATGAATAAATAATGTGTGTTACTTTGGCCAGCCCCTCCTTACTTACACTATTGGCCAGCCCACTGGACAGGTAAGAAGTTTCATAATCCAAAAATATGAATATGCACTGTCCAAATTGAAGCATGTTTTTACATTCTGCAATTACAAGATAATAGGAGAACAAAACTTTAAACAGTACCATTTGAAAGTATTCAGGCAGGCACATGCTTTGGTGAATTCATCCATAAATATGACCACAAAAGAGGTAGGTATAGTATGTATGGGTTTGGCAAAGTCAGCAGATAGAGTAGGGGGAGAGGGAGGGTTCAAAATGAGTTTAGGCCCCCCAAAAAAGCCTCTTGCACTGTGCCTGAATTTAAGGACAACAATAACATTTGGACACATTTTCAGGGGTGTTTAGGGTAAGCACTACAATGGAGCTGACAAAATATATTGTTAAATGACTAGGCGAGGTGTGTATGGGCCCAGGATAGCATGCTGGGGAGGTTAGTGAAGGCAAATATGCATGAAGGACAAAAAAGGAGCATTAAAAGCTTACAGCATGCATGAGGACAAAGAGGAGATTCACAGCATATTACAATCATGGTAATTATGGAATGATGGAATGAATACAATACATTAGCCAACATTAAATACATAGAATGTGATGTTAAAGGATAAAACTTACGCTAATATAGTCCTTCTCCAGGACTTTAATTATGGCATAACAGGTCTCTGGAATAATGTCCCAGTCGTGAACTTGATGTCCTGGAGACTTCTCCCCATTGCCAAGTACCGCAAGGTAGCGACAAGCCTTTGCTTGGGAGAGATGGCTTGCCGCATGCAGGTGTCCTGCTTCATAATATAAGGGGACAGCAAAGCCAACAGATGGTGAAAGACGGGGTCCGTCATCCGGAGATAATTCCTGAAATCATCGGGATTATTCACCTGGAGCTCCCGCAACAAAGGCATATGACAGAATTGGTCACGATTAAGCAACCAATTCTTGGTCCAAGAACTCCTCCTCCCCCAGTTCATGGACTGGACTTGGGTCAAAGCAATAACTCCAACACCAAGCCCAACAACAGCACAAACTCTCCAATGAATATGTAACCGCAACATGGCTAGGAAACAGAACTGCTCAGAACGAACTGACAGAACGACCTGAAAATCAGAAAGGACCTGACAAGAATGATCTGAAAATCAGAAACGACCGGACAAACACGCACTGAAAATCAGAAATGAACTATAAATAATGCACTGAAAGACAGACAAGTTCACTGAAGAACAGATACGAACCGACAAGCACAACCTGAAAAGCAGAAACGAACTTAAAAGCATGAGACTGAAAAGCGCGAATTGTCAATCACCAAACTTCTACTAACATGAGATAAACACAAGATTAGCAGAAGGAGCACAAAGGGTGGTGCACTGGCTATTGAACTTCCTTTTTATCAGCTCATCATACGTCTTGTACGTCACTACGTTCATAATTGTTGGCCAACATTTGTGTGACCGTGTGTATGCAAGACAAGCTGGAGCCAACACCCTTCGAACAAAAATCCACGGTTTTGTTGTCGGAAAGTCCGATAGCGTGTACGGGGCATAACACTGTGTAGAGGATACATATACCTTAAATAAATTTTCCAAAGCTGTCTCTAGAGCTCTACGCAGATTCATGCAGAGTGACTTTATCGGTACAAGAAACTTCCAATTCTTTGCTAACGTCATGCTGTGGCATTTTATTTTCACTTTCATCTTTTGATAGCAATGCAAATGTTACACGTTTAGCAGTTGCAGCTTCTTTAGCCTTCTCTTTTGTAGATTTACCACTCTGTATTTGGTGTTAAAGTCTGCCATCATCTTGCGTAGGGCCTAAAGCCCCCTGTCCCTCTTTCCATAATTTGGCTGCTTTATTTCCATCCCTTCACTCCATTCCTCCTCTCTCTTCCTGTTTCCCCTTTCTGAATTATTTATTACTAAGTTTATTTAATTGTAGTCTGCTGCTTTATAGCTCTGTTTTTTCCAGTTTTTCTTTTAGTATAATTTATTAAAGTTACCTTCTCCTTTAATCTCCTTTAAATGAGTCTCCTTGAATTTAGCTGTGTTCCTCATAATTCCTATGATTTCAACCGGTTTCTGCTGATTTCTACTGACCACAGCTCAGTTTCAGATAGTCGCCAGCCTCTCTCCTTGGACCTGGCCGAAGTCTCCTGAAGCCAAGGCACTCCATGAGCACCGCCTACTCCCACAGGCCACGCGGATACCTGACCACTGCCAAAAGCCACAGAACCAGCTGAACCACCAACACAAAAGGGGCACAGGAGAGAACCGAGGCACACACAGGGGTCAGTCATGGAGAGGCTCAGATCAACCCCTACAGGCTCCACACAAGCACCCAAGAACCCCAGCAGCATGGGCACAGCAGGTATCAATTCCGCTGCGGATATACTGCAGTTATAGTCTTGGGGCTTGCTCTTTTGTTTGCTCTTTTCATATTGGGTTCACCAACATTCCTGCACATCCCCGGATGAGATACGGTTTCAACTTGCTGACTTTCACCTTACTGACATCACCTTCTCCCAATAAGAGGATTTGGGCCTTTTGTCTATTCATATAGATTCAGGAGCCAATACCCACAAATTTATATGGGCAATGATACCCGTAAGTGTATAGGGAAGTGTAGAGGAAATCTAATAGGCCTTAGAGATCAGCTAATTTTATTTGTCGTTTTGAAATAACATCAGGTAGATACCTGATTTTACAGGTCTCTTACATTACACTGAAATTACAGATGTCTCCTAATAAGCCCTGAACCTGGCCCAGATTCAATTTTTTTCACTCATCATCATCTCATCATCTTGGAAAGGCATGGTTATCATGTGCAGTCATTCCAATCATTTCCTCTATCCAAACAGAGGTGCGTATGGGGAATCTCACATTCATCCAAGGCATATAGGGATTTTTTTTCTCAAAAATTCCCTGCAGACTGTTGGAATAAGCTCAACCCCATTAGATTGGACTACACTTTTTATTCACCCCCTTATGATGTATTCACCAGGATAGACCACATTTTTGTTGCAGTCTCGTTACTGAGATTGGTTTCCCAATCCTAAATTCCCTGTCCCCTTGTCTGACCACCCTGTAATGCCCATACAACTGTCTGCCCTTTTTTCTTAATGTAACGCCAAGTTGGATGTTAAGTGTTTCCATACTAGCAGACCAGTAACGTGCTCTCAGTAAGTGAGAGCAATAATTCTAGCACTAAACCTCCTCTATAACTCTAAACATGTAACCTGTAAAAACATTTTAAAGCGCCACCTATGGAGGTTTATACATACTGAATTTTGGAGCCATTCCACAAGTTAGCGCAATTTTAAAGCATGACATGTTAGGTATCTATTTACTTGGCGTAACATCATCTTTCACACTTTAAAAAAAATCGGGCTTACATTAGTGTTTTTTTATTCATAAACGCATTTTAAAAAATTGCTGCGCCAATACCGTGTGACATAAAAAAATGCAACAACCCCATTTTATTCAATATTTATTTAATATTGATTGATTTGCGCAAAAGTTATAGCATCTACAAACTATGAGAAAGATTTATGGCATTTTTATGGCATTTTTATGGCATTTTTTTTTTTTTACTAGTAATGGCGGTGAGCTGCGAATTTTAGTGGTCCTGCGACATTGTGACGTTCAGATCGGACACTTTTGACACATTTTTGGGACCACTGACATTTATACAGTGATCAGTGCTATAAATATGCACTGATTATTGTATAAATGTCACTGGCAGGGAAGGGGTTAACACTAGAGGGCGATCAAGGGGTTAAATGTGTGTTCTCTCAGTGTGTTCTAACTGACTGACTAGGGGAGGAGACATATCATTGTTCATACTTAGTAAGAACAAATGACATGTCTCCTCTCCCCTGACAGAACAGGGATTTGAGTGTTTACACACACAAATCCCCGTGCTGGCTCTCTTGCACGCGGCAATCGAGACCGCCAGCCACGTGCATTGTGTCCCCCTCTGTACAGCAAGTGCTCGCGTGCCTACGGCGGCGCACGTGCACTCTGGTGGCTGTTAAAGGGAACCCCGTACCCGTATGGGGTTTCGTGCAGGGGTGGCATTCTGCCCCCGTAAAAAGACGTGAGCCAGTCGGGAACCGGTTAAGGTAATTTACTATATTTTCAAAATCTGTACTCAAGCAAATGGCTTAACGGACAAATTACTGAAGGTTGAAGGTATAACTTTGAACCAGTAATTTCACAGTAAATAGATAAATAATAAATTATTATGTTTTAACATATAACATATAATTATATAATTTAGCTTGATTATAACAGGGCCTTTTCAAAAGAATCAGGGATTGTGGGTAAATCTTGTACACATAAACACATGTTTTTTCCATGTAGTTAAGAGGGGTGGGCTGGAAGGGAGCATTTGTCTTTTAGACACATGCCCCTTCTATGACACTGCAGTGAGAGGCGTGCCTCCACTGCAGCATTTTTATTGGACAGCTGGGACCAATGGTAATTTATCATTGGTCCAAAACTCCAAGCTGTTTTTTTAGCTCAGTGCCTCTGACAAGAAGTCAGACGCACTGTGAGCTGAATCTCTCAGTCTACTGCAGAGTGTTCAGCGTGTGTATAAAAAGTGGCTGCTCTGTATTTAGCTTCTGACAGGCTGCGCAAGGAGCCCCGTATCTCTGGAGCCATAGGCCAAAGGAGCCTGAATCTTTAACCAGTGGTGGGGTAGGACTTAGGCTACATATCCCCTATTTGGGGTCTCTGTGACCCCAGGTCGCCGAGCTAAGACCCTCGGAGCTCTTTTTTTTATGTTCATGGCACGTTTATGTTTACATCCCTGTAGCAGACTCATCCTTCTTTCCCTGTATCCACTCATATGAACTTGAACTGGCAAGACAGGACCTCAATATATTATTAACAGATCATGTTGAAAAACAATTACTTATAACAGCTCACAGTTGCTATTTGAAAGGTAATAAACATACAGTGCCTTGAAAAAGTATTCACACCCCTTGAAATTTTCCACATTTTGTCATGTTACAACCAAAAAACGTAAATGTATTTTATTAGGATTTTATATAATAGACCAACACAAAGTGGCACATAATTGTGAAGTGGAAGGAAAATGATAAATCATTTAAATTTTTTTTACAAATAAATATCTAAAAAGTGTGGCGTGCATTTGTATTCAGCCCCCTTCACTCTGGTACACCTAACTAAAATCTAGTGGAACCAATTGCCTGCAGAAGTCACCTAATTAGTAACTAGAGTCCACCTGTGTGTAATTTAATCTCAGTATAAATACAGCTGTTTTGTGAAGCCCTCAGAGGTTTGTTAGAGAACCTTTGTGAACAAACGACATCATGAAGCCCAAGGAACACACCAGACAGGTCAGGAATAAAGTAGGGGAAAAGTTTAAAGCAGGGTTAGGTTATAAAAAAATATCCCAAGCTATGAACATCTCATGGAACACTGTTCAATCCATCATCCGAAAATGAAAAGAGTATGGCACAACTGCAAACCTACCAAGGCATTGCTGTCTACCTAAACTGACAGGCCGGGCAAGGCATTAATCAGAGAAGCAGCCAAGAGGCTCATGGTAACTCTGGAGGAGCTGCAGAGATCCACAGCTCAGGTTGGAGAATCTGTCCACAGGACAACTATTAGGGCGTACACACGGTCGGACTTTGTTCGGACATTCCGACAACAAAATCCTAGGATTTTTTCCGACGGATGTTGGCTCAAACTTGTTTTGTCTACACATGGTCGCACAAAGTTGTCGAAAAATCCGATCGTTCTAAACGCGGTGACGTAAAACACGTACGTCGGGACTATAAACGGGGCAGCGGGCAATAGCTTTCATCTCTTTATTTATTCTGAGCATGCGTGGCACTTTGTCCGTCGGATTTGTGTACACACGATCGGAATTTCCGACAACAGATTTTGTTGTCGGAAAATTTTATCTCCTGCTCTCCAACGTTGTGTGTCGGAAAATCCGATGGAAAATGTCCGATGGAGCCCACACATGGTCGGAATTTCCGACAACACGCTCCGATCGGACATTGTCCATCGGAAAATCCGACCGTGTGTACGGGGCATATTAGTCGTGCACTCCACAAATCTGAACAAAGGAAAATACAGTTGTATAGCACAAACTGTAAAGTAAGCAAAAATTCACCAAGCATTGTAAACTAATCAAATTTATTAATGAAAACATAGTACGGAATAATCCGAATGAAAAAACATCAACAGATACCTTCCAAAAAGATTGGATGACATAAAACATACCCACATACAAAAAGGTAAAAACAATCCAGGTAGTCAGAGGCATTGCTAGGGGGGTGCGGGGGGTGCGCTCCGCACCCAGGTGACACCCGCTAGAGGGGTGACACCCTCCCAACAGTGAGGAAAGCCCTGGTATTTTTTTTTCAGCTGACCCGTTCACCCCACAGCCTGCTGGGCTGGAACAACACACCTCCAGCGCCGTGGCCGCGCCTGGTGTGTCATGTCACTGTGTGAGTGTGTCCTCCTTCTTCTTCCTCCTCCTCCCTACCCTACTGAGCCAGCGAGCCTCAGCCTGTCACATCTCACACTACACTGCAGACATGATAATGACATCACTACACACACTACTAGTATCTCCGCACGCTGTGAAGCTGCCCTCCTCTCCTCTCCAGACTCCAGCTGCCGCGTGGCACCCAGATTTGGAATAGGTGCGGGGGGGGTGTCCTGGTGTCCACTGCTGGCCCGAGCCCAGGGTGAGGTGTGTGTGTGTGTGTGTGTGGGAGGGGTGTCACCATGTTATACCGCACCAGGTGACACCAACCCTAGTGACGCCACTGCAGGTAGTGATCCAGTATGAGGGAGAGATCAAACAATTGAATAATCATAAAATTAGAGATGACTCAAAGAACTCAGATCTGAAGTAAGAAATGGTTGGCTGATTCCTAGAGCAGCTTGTAAAAGGATGCAGTATAATTTAAATCCAGTGATAAAATCTCAGCAAATCACATCAAGACAAATGGAAGAAATGGTTGGAGATAATAAGGAATGTTTAACATAATTAGGATGTGTTGGAGAAATGAATAACTGCTAACAAGCTTATATCTGATATATCTAGTAATCTTGAAAAAGAGTAATTCCAAGTGCAATGATGAATAGTAGAGTGGAAACATGAAAAAATGAAATGATATTCACAATAATTGTGACATGTATTGCTGGAATAAACAATTGACCTTATGCATTCAGATTCACGAGAGATAGAGTAGGTAGCTGGTGAGTGGCATATAGCTATTAAGGCACATTACTGGTTAGTATTCCTGAGTAATGAATAGGTGAAACACAATGGTTCCCATAGATTAGCTTTCTTCACAAACTTGTGATATGTCCGGTCCTACTCTTATTAGTACCTTATTGAAAAAAACGCTGACGCTGTCAGTGTCAGTGTTTTCAGAGTAGAGCAGACTACAGTCGTGTGTGCTAGAAGCACCGGCCATCCGGCCATCCAGGATTCTCTAGGCTCCCCAGCTCCCCAGCGGATTCTTAGCTGACTGACCGGGTTCCCCAGCAGCCCCTAGCAACATCTAGGAATGGTAGCGGCTCACCTTGGCCCCCACTCTCCATCGCACCGGCCGCCACCGCCGCTGCTGCCGCTGCCTCGGCTCCCCAGCGGGTTCTTAGCCTCCGACCGGGTCCCCCAGCAGCCCCCAGCATCCCTAGCAACATCCAGGAACGGTAGCTTATCAACCCGACCCCCCCTCCATCGCGCCGGCCGCAACCGTCGCCGCTGCCTCTGGACAGTCTGTCCAGCCCTCCAGCCTCCAGGCCAGGACACACCGCGGCTCCGGCCTAGCACGCCACCCTAGCCCGGCCTGTTTGCCTTCCTCCCCTGCTCACCCCTGCCTCCACCCGATCAGCAGCCCCCTCTCTCCTTACCCTAGCCACCAGCGCTGACACGATCGTTGTCGCATCAGGGATCATCACCTCTGGATAGACCGTGGCTCGGGCCTAGTCCGGCGGCCATCTTGGGACACCCAGACGCGGCTGCAGCACTCCCCAGCTACCCGGAGCGCTCCTCGCACTCCACAGAAGGACCCACCGGGACCCCGGTCCCCTCACCCCCTCCCAGACCCCTACCCTTCAGTGCTCCTCTACAGCACTGATCCTACCACGGCTCAGGCCTAGTCCGGCGGCCATCTTGGTACTCCCAGTTGCGCCGTAGCTCCCTACCGGCTGCCTGGAGCCCTTCCCGACTCCACAGCAGTACTCCACAGGGACCCACTAGCCCCCACCCACTGGTGCACTGCCGCAGCCGCCGTCTAGTCACCCCATCCCTAGCTGCTAGACTCGGGGGACAGACCACGGCTGCGGCCTAGCTCCGGCCCACCTCCTCAGCTCACCCCTCTCTCTACGCGGGCAGCATGCCATTCATACCCCTAACACCACCCCAGACACACCGGACCTCACCGCAGAGCACGGGGTGATACTGAGAGCAGGACGTTCATCTTGATCCTTCCAGACGTGGCGCAATACCAGTAAGTACTAGCCTAGGTCAACCCTAGTGCCCGCTCTTGGCCTGACATCCACCCCCCTCCCCTCTCTCATCACCGACCAACCCGGGTCAGGTAAGTCGCGGGACCCCTCCAGCAGTTGATCCAGGGACCTCGGTCCGATCGCCTCCGGGGGTCAGGAAGGAATTTTTTCCTCTACTGTAGCAATTGGCTAGCTCAGCTAGGGGTTTTTCACCTTCCTCTGGATCAACAGGTGAGCGGTAGGCCCGCCTGGCCCCCCTCCACCACCACAGTCCCATTCGCACCTCATCTACGCCACCCTGAAGCAGCGGCATTCTTCAGACCATCATCTTCTCAGCAACAGAAGCAGCGGCACCCTTCAGGACCACCAATTCCTAAACAACCTCACCATCGCCATTTCAGTATCATCACCGAATCTTCCTACCATCAGCAATTTTCTCGCCATGTGCAACTTCAAGCACTCAGCGGACGCTCTCCACAAGATAAGAAATACCACCTCAACATTAACAACTTCCGTTCATAAAATACTACAGAAAGAACAACTTCTAAGGACCAACATACAATCAACCATCAAATATAGGAAGGCAACAATTCAACCACAACAATTAGCATGCGCACTGATCAACACCAGATCTGCAGTCAAGCACATACTGGAGGTACACGACTTCATCACCCAAAACAACATAGATTGCCTCTTCATTACGGAAAGTTGGCTAACACCCGACTGCAATGCCATCCTAACCGAATTAGTACCTGAGAACTACAGGATCCTAACGGAGCACAGAACAGGAAAAAAAGGAGGAGGCCTAGCAATGATCTTCAAATCTCATCTCGCGCTCACCAAACCAACTGTACAGAATTCAGTGCCTTTCATGGAGACACTCACCGACCATCTTCAAACAACACCCCAAGACACTATCCACATACTTCTATGTTACAGACCACCAGGACCGAAGACCGATCTCCTTACACCCCTCACAGAACTCATGTCAACGCACACCCTGAAAGCCAAAAACTTTTTGGCACTTGGAGATTTCAACCTCTGGGTAAACTCCACCCAAGACCCTATCGCCACCGCCTGCATTAACCAACTGAAAGAATTAGGTCTTCAACAACTGATAAATGCTCCTACACATGGTTCTGGACACATTCTGGACCTCGTCTTCAAACAAAATATGGACGTCAACATATTCGACAACCTACTGCTACCATGGACGGATCACCGCGCTATCAAATTTGAAATCGCCACCAACACCACTCTCCAAAAACGGAAACAGGCAAATACAACACGCTGGACAAGATCTCAGAAGAAACGACACTCCGAACTCTTCAAAACCACATTATCAAACAAAATAGCAATGCTAAACTTAAACCACTCAACGGAACAAACGCTCAACTCCTTAAACAAGGCATTACTACAAACAGCGGACTCAGTGGCTCCAAAACGTAGAACACACAACCGCAAAATAAACTCTGGATGGTTTAACGGCACTCTTACTTTACTAAAGCAGGAATGCAGAAGAGCTGAAAGAGCCTGGAGAAGAAACTCCACAAAGGAAAACCACACAAATTACAAAGCACTCACGGATAAATATCACAAAGCAATCTTCAAAGCAAAAAAGCAACACTTCTCAAACACCATCTCAACAGCCTTAAACCGCCCTCGGGAACTCTTCAAAATAATCACCAAGACTATGAACCCTACCTGCCTAGAGCCCCCAGGAAACGAAACCCAAGAATTCTGCAATGAGTTATCAGATTTTTTTATCGACAAAATCGACAACACTCGGAAAACAATTCAACAGAAAAAAACAACCAACCTCATCCAACTAAAGCAAAAAGAAAAAATCGATACGATCATCACACAAGCACCGAATTTTTCGCTGATCCCAATCACCACTGACACCACCAAAAACATCATCAGAAGCCTCAGAGACAGCACATCACCAAACGACATCATTCCCACAAAACTCCTGAAAGAATGTTCCGACATCTTGGCTCCTACTATAACACACCTCATAAACCAGTCATTCAAAGAAAGGACTGTCCCAACTGCCCTCAAACATGGCATTGTCAAACCCCTCCTAAAAAAACCCAACCTCGACCCCAAGGACCCTAATCATCGCAGACTGATAACAAGCCTCAACACCATCTCCAAGATTATGGAGAAAGCAGTAGTACAATAGCTACAACACCACCTGGACACACACAATCTCCTGGATCTTCTGCAATCAGGCTTCCGCCCAGGCGCCATGGAACAGAAACGGCACTCCTCAAAATATGGGACGACGCCCTCGAAGCAGCTGATGATGGAGAATCATGTCTCCTGGTACTGTTGGACCTCAGTGCAGCGTTCGATACAGTGGACCACAATACTCTACTCATCCGCCTCACAGAAGTAGCAGGAGTCACAGGTTCAGATCTACAATGGTTCACATCCTTCTTAGGGAATCGCTCTCAGACAGTGAAACTAGGAGAATTCTACTCTGAAACCCGCGCAATCTCTTGTGGAGTCCCTCAAGGTTCACCCTTGTCACCAGTGCTGTTCAACATCTACATCCGCCCACTCCTCAAAATCATCAGAAAATCGGACCTCTGCTTCCACTCATACGCTGATGATACCCAACTCTACCTCTGCATCACCGGAGAAAAAGACCACCTTCAGCAACTAGAAAAATGCCTCACTCTGATAGACGACTGGATGACTACTAGCTCTCTCAAACTCAACGGATCAAAAACAGAGCTTCTTCTCCTACACGGAAACCAAAATTCCAAAACTAAGACCCCATGGACACCTCCCATCATCTTTGAACAGACCATCTCGCCAAGCACCAAAGCCAAGAGTCTCAGAGTCATTTTTGACTCAGAAATGTCAATGGATGCACAAATAGGATCAGTAGTCAGTGGATCTCACCATCTCCTCCGCCTGCTACGTAGACTCATCCCATTCATGCCAGAAGAGGACAAAGCAGCAGTAGTTGGAACAATCATCAATTCCAGACTCGACTACGCAAACTCCCTCTACATAGGACTACCCCAATATCAGCTTGCGCGCTTACAACTCATCCAAAACACGGCGGCAAGACTATTAACAGGAAAAAAACCCTGGGAATCCATCTCCCCTTCCCTGAGGAGCCTACATTGGCTAACCGTAAAGAATCGGATCACTTTCAAGACCCTCTGCCTCACCCACAAATGTATACACGGAAACGCTGCTCAATACCTATGCGAGAAAATAAAACGCTACACACCCAATCGCAGTCTTCGATCTTCTAACCATAACCTCCTCCTTATTCCAAAAACCCGCTACAAAACAAAGGGAGAACGAAGATTCGCAGTCCAAGGACCACGGCTATGGAACGCTCTACCTACTCACATTCGCATGGAAGAAAACCATCAGGCTTTCAGAAAGAAACTCAAGACCTACCTCTTCTAAGAAGCTTGACAACACAGGACGGATCCAGCGCCTTGAGGCGATTCAGTTCACAACTGCAGCGCTATACAAATCATTCATTCATTCATTCATTCATTATTGAATAGTTCTTAGGGCATATCAGGAACATGTATCATAAATGGGAAGGAAGCAGATCAGTATATAACTGAATGTCATAAACACCATCACTATGAAAGGGAACCTGAAGTGATAATATCTAGCTCTACCTTCTCCTGAACTCCACAAATCTGGTCTTTATGGAAGAGTGGCCAGAAGAAAGCCAATGTTGAAAGAAAGCCATAAGAAGTCCCTTTTGCAGTTTGTGAGAAGCCATGTGGAGGACACAACAAACATGTGAAAGAAGGTGCTCTGGTCAGATGAAACCAAAATTCTACTTTTTGGCCTAAAACACTATATGGAGCACCAACATAGCATAATCTGTGTAGGCAACCTTTTTAGACATCAGATCAGAGCAGTGAAGAGCCAAGGGAATCTTTCCAAGGTACTGCGGCAGAAGGAATTTTTGGTTGTATACAGTCAGAACTTGTCTGTTTGTTGTCTACATATTGTAACGATTGCTCATTTGCTCTCTTCATATTGTCATAATAGACAGTTTGTCAGAATATTCTCATGGTTGACCATTTGTTGTCCTCTTGCACATTTTCATGATTACCCTTTTGTAGTTCCATATTGTCACATGTGTTGTCCCCCTATTGTCATAATTGCATTATTCTCACATTTGACAATTTGTTGTCTGCATATTGTCACAATTACCCATTTTTTATTTAATATTGTCATGATTGCCCATTTGTTATTATTATAGAGGATTTATATAGCACCAACAGTTTGCACAGGACAGAACATGAGGGTAGAGTGTACAGTTAAGCCCCATATACACTATCAGATTTTCTGCTGATTTTTTCTTCGGATTTACCAAAACCATATAATATGAGGTCAAACCTTAGGAGTTTCAATTTGTATGCAATCGGGCAGGACCTTTCACTACATGGTTTTGGTAAATCTGAAGACAAAAATCAGCAGAAAATCCGATAGTGTGTATGAGGCTTTACAGTACAAGCCAAAACAGCAACTGAGAGAAAATTCCTGCAAATGAAGGGAATCACTTGGTGCCCCCCCCCCCCCTCCAGGTCACCAGAACTAGTGTCCCCTTTGAAAAGTTTTCCCTTTATTACTTTTCTGGAGACAACCCATAATTTGGGATTTTCTTTTACTTTCACTTTCAATGCTAATGGTAAACAGGACACAGAGATGGTGAACCTCCTTAAGTGAGTCACAGACAGCAATAAGGACCTGACAAGCATTCTAATCCCTCTCCACTCCATCCAAAACTAAGAAAAAAAGTTTTGCCTTTAGTTATACTTTAATATAAGCAGAAATAGAACACATAACTGATCACATCTCATCTAAATTACTTTTGCCATATGTCAGGCAACCACTGTTTTATGACACAGGAAAGCAACTGTTTTTAGGGTTAACAAAAACATTAAAAAATTAATATAACAGGAATCCATAACAATCCTTTGTTCTTCACATACTTCTGTCATCTTTCTTCCAGACATGTTTATATTATTCTATAAAACAGTATACACTTCAGTTGTCTAATGGTTTTCTAACTTAGTAACAGTTGATACATTCTTAGAAACTCATTTGATGACATATTGGCCTCAGACATTACAGCAATTGATTTCCCTGAAAATTGAAACAACTCTTCATAAAGGGTTCTTATTTGTCTTGTTGATACTTCAGTAGCAGACTCTGACATCAATTGAACTGGGCACCAATACATTCCCTTCTTTGTGTGATAGGTTCTAGGTTGCAGTCACTGCTGTGCTTGTACTTTTAGCTTGTTTCCTTCATCTCCTCTTCTTTTCCCATTCCCCGGTACATTAAGGGTCACCGTGCATCAGTAGGGTTGAAGGAGAGTAGTCAAACTGCTTTAGTTTCATAATGCCACAGTTCCCCGTGACACTAGTAAAACTCTAGAAAGTTAACTGCTACTAACAGAATTTTCTATTTGTCTATATTACCTTCTGTTCTGGGCATTGTTATTTAATAGCAGCCTTTAGTAATGTCGCTCCTGCATAAGAGGCCAAAGCAGCAGTAATAGCCAAGGGGTAGTATGGAGTGTGGCACATTAAATTTCTTTCTTTCTTTGAACAGCAAACACTTTTAATTACACTGTTTGCTTGCATTTTGATTACCCTTTTGTTTTAAAATTTTAGAAAGCCTTTGGTATGTAACAAATCATTATTTTAAGTTAAAACCTCAAGACATATTTAGTGATGTGAGTTGCATATAGATAGTACTTGCTCCATGAAATAGCAAGTGGTGTTGTTTGAAGGTGATACAAAGTTTCAGCTAAATTAAATAATTAACTGACTTTCATGTTATCATGAAACAACAGAAATCAACTGGATATTGCATATCCATAAACAGACTTTGGATCACTCCCCTTTTTAAACTGATGTACATTACATAACCTGAACTGATGCAATCTGTAAACAAGTGTACGTTATTACACCCCTGTCTGCATTGTGCTGTATATGTTATGTACTCCAAGCTGCTAATAATCACAATACTGTGTTTTTTTGTATCAGTAGGATGTTTTTAGTGCTTAAGCATTATGTTCAATAAATGAGAACACGATTGCAAGTGAACAGGCAAAATTTGCTGGAGGTTTTTTAGACTTGAGCGTTTACAACAAGACTCTGCATGGGCTGAGTCCCTTTCATGACATTCCTTTGGCTTATGCGCTGGCACTTTCCCATTCCTCTTTCCAAGCTCTTTTATTAATTCAAGGACTATTACAAATAAAAATAAGATATGTTGGGATGGGGGCCCCAAGTGGAGATATAACCCTATTCAGACCTCAGGCAAAGCAGGAGTCACAGTCTTTGACACTTGGATGATATTATTTAACTAACTTTTCTCTGTTCAGATCTGCAATTAAAATACTTGGCAGATGGAAGTCAACTTTCTTTGCTGCTCTGAGACGTCATGAGAGCAAGAATAGAAAGCCACCAAAGGTAGTAAATGCCAAAAGAATGTAAAACTGAGAAATGTCTTGAGCTCATTTGTTAAAAGAAGCTTAATGATAAGGATACTTTGTGAGGCTAGCATGGTATTTTATTTAGGTGCATCCATATAATTTTCGCAGAGCATCTTATTTAACTTATGAAGTGTTTCCCTCATTACAATTCATTTACAACTCATCCATTATGTTCCCCCTTATTTTACTATATATATATATATATATATATATATATATATATATATATATATATATACACCTAAAGGCGTGTTGCAATAAACCATACTGACCTAATTGTTCCTATTCTTCCCCTGCTGTTGTTTTATCAAAAAACCCAAGTCATCTATCCTCTTTTATGGCTAGGTAAATTTCCTCGTTCCTCCTCCAGTTCTCACTCAATCTTCCTCACATATCATTTTAGCTCAGCTTCTTCATTGCTCCTCACACTTATGCCCCGTACACACGGTCGGAATTTCCGACAGAAAAGGGAGCTTTTCATCGTATATTCCGACTGTGTGTATGCCCCATCAGACTTTTTACGTCGAAAATTCAGACAGACTTAGAGAACATGTTCTATATTTTTCCGATGGAACAAATTCCTATCGGGAAAAACACTCATCTGTATGCTGTTCTGACGTACCAAAAATGACATATGCTCTGAAGCAAGTACGAGACGTCGTGTGTGTTGTCCCATCGTACGTGTTGTACGTCACCACGTTCTTGACGGTCGAAATTTTTGGTGTGACTGTGTGTATGCAAGACAGCTTGAGTGAAATTCCATCGGAATTCCATCGGAAAAACCTTCGGAGTTTATTCCGACGGCAAAACCGGTCGTGTGTACAGGGCATTACTTATCAAAAGTTTTTATTACTCATCTCCTATAATCTTTTTGCTTATACAATTGCTGACTCACAGGTGCATTCTTTGCCACCAATCAGTTTCAGCAGTCTGTCACTGAACAACACAGAATCCACTTCTAAGACAAGTAGTAAATTTGGTAATTGCTCATTTATAAGGTGGGGGTGGCTGTGGTTATTGCTAGTGGCAGTCAAAGGGGAGGATGGTTGTCTGTAATGTCGAATCTGCACATTCTGTGGATGTTCTGTCTGATCCATAGAAAGGTGCAAGCTCTCTGGCAGTGTCCATGCAAGATTTCTGGATGTTTATGGTTATAAAGTAATGTGTTAGGTGCTGGTTATTTGTGCCTATACTTTGTAAGTTACAATGTACAATTTACAGAGATGGGGAGCTGGCTATTTTTGGCTGTACCTTGGGTGGTGTGGCTGGTTGGTTGGTATCTTCCTATAGATATGACCACACCTACATCGTGACCACACACAAGCTTGAAGGATGACTTCAAGTGGCCCACCTAGGTGCTCTGTGGTGTCCTGTTTTAACTTAAACCACAGCAAAATCCCTGACAAAATACAATTCCTTCCAGGAACAAATTTTGAATATTTAGAGCTCCTAAAAAAACATACAATTATAATAATGTGCATACAGTAAATATTAGACATAGGAGAAAATCTGCGCTAAACACCAACAATATATAAATAAAATTGATACATACTGTATATATAGAATGAATATTAAACAAAAAGGTGCAGCTTCTAAAAAAACAGAATATCCCACTTATGAAAATGTACAAAAAGAAAAAATGCGCAACCAAAAAATGTAAAAAAAAGGAAATTAGATGTGCATGTGAAAAAAAACACAAAAAATATTTTTGCAGATAACTACTGCAATCAATTACTGTGATTAAATAAAAATGAGAAATGTTCAAGTGATAAAATATCCCATGTAGTATAGTCCACACAATGCTAAAAAACGTAGCACACGGATGCAAACTTCATAGGGCATGAAAAACGATTTTTCTGTTCATCAATAATTAAAACAAACAACGCCACTTACCAGATACGGTGGATCTCAGATTATAGAGATCAAACATGCACACACAGGAAGGATTACTCGGCAGAATATCAGCTGTCTCCAAGTTTAGCAATAACGGGATCCTTCCTCCTGTCACAGCTCGGCACTGCTGCAATGTTCCTTACTGGGTTCTCCAGGAGATACACTCCATTCAAGGATGTGTGTTATAAAATAGAAGAGTGACGCTTCATGGTGCAGTACTCAGAATTTATTCAAAAGGTTTCCGTAAGCACTGACATCCAACAAAAGTGGTATACGATGTTAAAATCAGCCGTTGCTTAAGCCAGCCAGCTGATGCGTGGTGATGTTAAGACTTGTAGCTCCACTCGATGCGTTTCCATGTACAAGGCATCAACTGGGAAAGGGAACTGTGTCTGGGTGTCACACACCACGCTATTCAATGTATGCAGGAGAGACACTGGAAACATCAATATGCGCTGAAGCCACTAGTGTCACCGGTGTGACAAAACACATAAGCGGCAATTATCTTTGAAAAGTTATACCAATAATTAGCCTGTGCTCATGCAGTATATTAAAAAGCCATGAACACTAAATCAAACAATTGGCAGACTGATCAAAAAATTAATATATGTACAAAATTGTCATAATTAAATAGATACATAATTACATCATAATTTGAGTACATAAAAGGACACGATGCATATGCACAAATGCTCAAAAAACAAACAAACATATATATATATATATATATATATATATATATATATATATAAAATGCTATTTTTAAAAAATACGGTATCTCACAAAAGTGAGTACACCACTCACATTTTTCATTTTTGACTTTTCATGTGACAACACTGAGGAAATGACACTCTGCTACAATGTAAAGTAGTGAGTGTACAGCTTGTATAACAGTGTAAATTTGCTGCCTCCTCAAAAAAAACTCAACACACAGCCATTAATGTCTATCCAGCTGGCAACAAAATTGAGTACACCCCTAAGTGAAATTGTCAAAACTGTGCCCAAAGTGTCAATATTTTGTGTGGCCACCATTATTTTCCAGCACTGCCTTAACACTCTTGGGCATGGAGTATCCTCTTCAACTCCTCCTTGATGACATCATGGAGCTGGTGGATGTTAGAGACCTTGCGCTCCTCCGCCTTCCATTTGAGGATGCCCTACAGATGCTAAATAGGGTTTAGGTCTGGAGACATGCTTGGCCAGTCCATCACCTTTGCCCTCAAATTCTTTAGCAAGGCAGTGGTCGTCTTGGAGGTGTGTTGGAGTCATTATCATGTTGGAATACTGCCCTGCAACCCAGTCTGAAGGAAGGGGATCATGCGCTGCTTCAGTATGTCACAGTACATGTTGGCATTCATGGTTCCCTCAATGAACTGTATCTAGCTGGTGTCAGCAGCACTCATGCATCCCCAGACCATGATTCTCCCACCACCATGCTTGAATGTAGGCAAGACACACTTCTCTTGTACTCCTCACCTGGTTGCCGCCACACACGCTTGACACCATCTGAACCAAATAAGTTTATCTTGGTCTCATCAGACCACAGGACATGGTTCCAGTAATCCATGTCCTTACTCTACTTGTCTTCAGCAAACTGTTTGTGGCCTTTCTTGTGCATCATCTTTAGAAGAGGCTTTCTTCTGGGACGACAGCCATGCAGACCAATTTTATGCAGTGTGTGGGGTATGGTCTGAGCACTGACAGGCTGACCCCCACCCTTTCAAGCTCTGCAGCAATGCTGGCAGCACTCATACGTCTATTTCCCAAAGACAACCTCTGTATATGATGTTGAGCAACTTCTTTGGTTGACCATGGCGAGGCCTGTTCTGAGTGGAACCTGTACTGTTAAAGCGCTCTATGGTTTTGCCCACCATGCTGCAGCTCAATTTCAGGTTCTTGACAATCTTCTTATAGCCTAGGCCATCTTTATGTAGAGCAACAATTCTTTTTTTTAGATCCTCAGAGAGTTCTTTGCCATGAGGTGCCATGTTGAACTTCCAGTGACCAGTATGAGAGAATGAGAGATGACAACACCAAATTGAGCACACCTGCTCCCCATTCACGCCTGAGACCTTGTAACACTAATGAGTCACATGACACCAGGGAGGAAAAATGGCTAAATGGGCCCCATTTCACTTAGGGGCGTACTCACTTTTGTTGCCAGCAGTTTAGACATTAATGGCTGTGTGTTGAGTTATTTTAAGGGGACAGCAAACTTACACTGTTATACAAGCTGTACACTCACTACTTTACATTGTAGCAAAGTGTCATTTCTTGAGTGTTGTCACATGAAAAGATATAATAAAATATTTACAAAATTGTGAGGGGTATACTCACTTTTTTGAGATACTGTATATATATATATATATAAAATTCTGATAAAAATATATAATATATATTGAAAAAAACATTATTAAAAAACGTTATTAAAAAAACATGAGTGGAGTTTTAGGATGAACAAAAACCAATCTGTTTCATCCATTCACCTCCAACTTCTGCTGCAATATGTATATGCACATATAGGGGAGAAGAAAAAAGAAGGGTAGCGATGCATTGAAAATGAGGGGGGGGGGGGGTGGATAAAAGAGCAGCTTTCTAACTATTATCTATATTGTAGTTAATATCCCATTCCCAGGGGACTGTAACACTGGATATCAAAAATCCACCTAGTTTCTCTACGTGAGATGTGTCTTTTAAGGATATTACCTCATCAGTGAGGGAAAAACCTCTCTATGCCTATGACTTGAAGTTCAGAGGGGACTCTATTATGGTACTGACAAAAATGCCAAGAAACACTATGACCAATAAAGCCCCTACGTATATTAGAGAGGTGTTGTCTCCAACATATTGGAAGCCACAAGGGCACCTGAGAAGGGTGTATTACTTACAAAGCACAGGAGTGGCTATGGGGGCTAAGTTCGCCCTAAGCCTTGCTGGCCTTTTCATGGCCCTTTGGGAAAATGACAATCTTTTTTCCTAAATGTGCCCCGCCTCCTTTTTTGGCGTTGTTACATTGATGACGCATTTTTCCTATGGAAAGGAGATACGGAGTCTTTGTGCTCATTTATGACCCACTTGAACAATAACCAATGGGAAATCCGATTCATCTATGAATGTAGTAGTGTATCAGTGAATTTTTTGGATCTGATGATATTCAAAGAGCAAAACCTATTATTAACAAAAACTTTTTTAAAAACACATACAGAAACGGATAAAGAATTGCAGGTAGTCTCCCTCTTGGATAGAACAAATCTATTGGTTCCGAAACAAAATAGAGGAAAAGTTAGGAAGGATCTTGAATGGTCCTTCTTAACCACCTTCTAGTATCAGTATTTGTGGGTTAACAAAATAATCTGAAAACACTGGCTGGTTCTTAAATGTAACAAAATACTGGGGCCCTCCCTCCCAGACAAACCAAAGGTTTTGTATAGGAAGAATCAAACTTTAAAAGATTTGTTGGCACCTAGTGCTTTAGACCCACCTCACAAAATCAACATGTTTGGGAATTTAAAGGGCTTTTTCCCATGCAGGAGGTGCACTGTGTAAAACCTCTAAAACCTTGAAGACCCCCATTTTTTCCTCACATGTCACCTCTAGGGTCTATAACATTACTGATTTTATCACCTCTGTGACCATAGAGGTGATATACCTTCTCAGGTACCCTTGTGGCTTCCAATATGTTGGGAGAACCACAAGGGCACTCAAAGTATGAATAGGGGAACACCTATTCAGAGGGGTCTCTATTATGATACTGGCTAAAATGCAAAGAAACACTATGACCAATAAAGCCCCTATGTATATTAGAGAGGTGTTCCCCTATTCGTACTTTTAGTGCCCTTGTGGTTCTCCTGACATATTGAAAGCTCGAGTCGAACATGAGAACATGAAGCTCATCCCTAGTGGTGACAGCTACTAGTTGGTATATATCCATTTCTGTATGTGTTTTAAAAAAAAGTTTTTTGTTAATAATAGGTTTTGCTCTTTGAATATCACCAGATCCAAAAAATTCACCTCTCTAATATACGTAGGGGCAACACCTCTCTAATATACGTAGGGGCTTTATTGGTCATAGTGTTTCTTGGCATTTTTGCCAGTATCATAATAGAGACCCCCCGAACTTCAAGTCATAGGCATAGAGAGGTTTTCCCCCACTGGCGAGGTAATAACCTTAAAAGTCACATCTCACGTAGAGAAACTAGGTGGATTTTTGATATCCAGTGTTACAGTCCCCTGGGACTCAACGTGGAATGGAATATTAACTGCCATATAGATAATAGTTAGAAAGCTGTTCTTTTAATATCCACCTTCCCCCCCTCTCCTCATTTCCATGCATCGCTCCCTTCTTTTTTCTTCTCCCCTATATGTGCATATATATATTGCAGCAGAAGTTGTAGGTAGATGGATGAAACAGACTGTTTTTCGTTCATCCTAAAACTCCACTTTTTTTTTTTTAATAATCTTTTTAATAATTTTTTTTCAATATAATATATATTATATAAATATTTATAATATAATTTTGTTCAGAATGTTTATATATATATATATATATATATATATATATATATATATATATATATATATACATTTTTTGAGTGTTTGTGCATATGTGTCGTGTCCTTTTATGTACTCAAATCATGATGTAATAATGTATCCATTTAATTATGACAATTTTGTACATATATTATTTTTTTGAACAGTCTGCCAATTGTTTGATTAAGTGTCCAATGGCTTTTTAATATACTGCATGAGCGCAGGCTAATTATTGGTATAACTTTTCAAAGATAATTGCTGCTTATGTGTTTTGTCACACTGGTGACACCAGTGGCTTCAGCGCATATTGATGTTTCCGGTGTCTCTCCTGCATACATTGAAATAGCATGGGGTGTGATGCCCAGACACAGCCTCCTTTCCCAGTCGATGCCTTGTATGAGGAAACGTGTCGGGTGGAGCTACAGGTCTTGCTGTCACCATTCATCAGCTGGCTGGCTTGAGCCGCGGCTGTTTTGAACATTCAATTCCTTCTTTTCACATTTTTTGGTTGCGCATTTTTTCTTTTTGTACATACAGTAAATATTGTTATATATAGAAAATTTATGATATATAGATATAGATATTCTGTCTCAAAATTTGATCAGATCACCCTATATAGTAACCTATCAGACAAAGTAATTCTAATTTATCTGTTAGTGATGTGATTTTCCTTTGTACTTGAGTTTTATATCATTCACAGTTCAGTGCAGTTATATTATAATAGGCGATTTACGTAAACCTTTGCACATGGGTTTAAATTTGATTGATTGCCCAGTTTCATTTAGTTATAGATTGAGGACATAATGTATTAAAACACTGAGTAATTCATAACTAACTTCTTTAAAGACTTAGGATTTGTGACCAGCCCAAAGTAAATTTTCAAACCTGGCTTGTTCACTTTAACTAGACTGCTGCCAGAACTTGTATAAAATAGCTTCACTCATAATTATTACCATTATAACAGCTTTATATTTTTTTTATCAATAATGCTATAGTTACCTTTAAGCCTTAATGCTGATTAGCTAGGCTGGCATATTTATATATATCACTGAAAGTCATTAACATTACATGAGCTGCTGCAGTTTAGATTCTCTGGGTGCTATTTCATACACTATTTTCTACATACAGCATACATATTTTTAATCACAATGGGGTCAAAGATGACTTTTTTACAACATTAAACATTAATATGAAAATGAATAAACCAGAACAGTAGGCATGGCACTCTTCCAGTCAGATGCTCTTGTAAACTGTTCCTGTGCTGACAACCCTTGCAAACATACCCAAAGGGGTCATAAATCACTGTTTTCTGCTTAATAATTGATTATCTCTTAGGGGAAAGACAGACGCACCTGCAGAATTCACAACCAACCTTATCACACAAGTTATGGAGTTTTACGTAGATGTCGGGATGTTCACACAAAAAAAAAGCATTTGGAATACAATTTTTTTTCTATTTATTTCAGTCGAATTATAATGTTATCAATCCAAATGTGCACAGAGAGAATAAAAAATAGCATATTGCTCTGATTGAAGAATAATGGGGTCATTAAAAATGGGTAAAAATTGGGGAAGCATGAGAGTCACTGTACATTATCTCCAGTTTTGCCTTGTGTCAGATTCTTTGTTTTAAATAAACGGTGGCACGTTAGGACACAGATAGTATACCGTACCTAGCAGAAACTGCCTTTTGTTTCACATTTGTTTCTTTTCCCATCTCTCTAGTTTTGAGCTTTCAAGGCAAAAAGACAGGGAAAATTAAAGGAAACCTATTATTAGCAGGAAATGGAATCTACCATTGCTGACCTTATCTTCTGCTAGTTGCACAGCTAACCATCTTACACAAAAAATTCAAAAAGTCAATGACCTGGAATGAGTATGCAAATAATACTCTCAGAGTTTTTTTTTTTCTTTTAAAATTTCCAGATCTATATATTAGTTTAAGTTTGTTGATTTGAAAGGGGGGTAAGCAACAGAAACTCCTGTGTTTTACTCAGGATTAGGGATGAGCCGAACACCCCCCCGGTTCGGTTCGCACCAGAACCTGCGAACGGACCGAAAATTTGCGCAAACTTTAGAACCCCATTGAAGTCTATGGGACTCGAACGTTCAAAATCAAAAGTGCTAATTTTAAAGGCTGATTTGCATGGTATTGTCCTAAAAAAGGGTTTGGGGACCCGGGTCCTGCCCCAGGGGACATGTATCAATGCAAAAAAAAGTTTTAAAAATGGCCGTTTTTTCGGGAGCAGTAATTTTAATGATGCTTAAAGTGAAAAAAAAGAGGGGTGTCTATAGTATGCCTGTACAGTGGCACGTGTTTCCCATGCTTAGAGCAGTCCCTGCACAAAATGACATTTATAAAGGAATAAAAGTCATTTAAAACTACTTGCGGCTTTAATGTAATGTAGAGTCCCGGCAATATGGATGAAAATCAGTGAGACAAACAGCATGGGTACCCCCCCAGTCCATTACCAGGCCCTTTGGGTCTTGTACGGATATTAAGGGGAACCCTGCACCCAAATTAAAAAAAGGAAAGGTGTGGGGCCCCCAGGCCCTATATACTCTGAACAGCAGTATACAGGCGGTGCAAACAAGACAGGGACTGTAGGTTTGCTGTTAAGTAGAATCTGTTTGTAATTTTGAACTGGTACATTTTTAAAGTGTAGCTCCAGCCAAAAAAATCTATTTTAAGCTTTTTGGAAAACATAGGGAAGGGTTATCACCCCTGTGACATTTGTTTTGCTGTCTGTGCACCTCTTCAGAAGATTTCACCTCACTTTCTGTTCCAATGACAAATGTTTTTTGACAATTTGGGGTTTTTAGTGAAACAAGGATTGGTGATAAAGCATCAGTGGAGAGGAGACACATTTTTCCCATATTAACTCTTACAGTAGAGAATTTCCCTTCCTAGGGGTAGATTTCATCTCACTTCCTGTTGTCTCCTTCCGTTTGCAAGTAGGAGTCATTTGTAAGTTGGATGTTTGAAAGTAGGGGTCTGCCTATATACTCTGCAGAAATTGGGGCCTTAGGTGTTGGTGTTGCCACAACACTGTAAGCCCTCACAATTACTCTTGGTGGGTGCAGGAACGGGTCCTGCTGTGAAATATTAGATCAAGAATTGTAATTACATGCACCTGTTGAGCAAGGGCAGAAAAATTGGGCATTTGGTGATGGTGGTGGTGGTGCTGGTGTCACAACACTGTAAGTTCTCAAAGTTACTCTTGGTGGGCGCAGAAACGGGCCCTGCTGTGAAATATTAGATCAAGAATTGTGATTACATGTCCCTGTTGAACAGGGGCAGAAAAATTGGGCCTTAGGCACTGGTGCTGGTGCCACAACACTGCAACCCCTCACAGATACTCTAGTTGGAGTGCAGGAATGAGCCCTCCTTCAAAATATTGCATCAAAAATTGTAATTACATGCCCCTGTTAAACAGGGGCTGCAAAATTGGGCCTTAGGCACTGGTGCCACAACACTGCAACCCCTCACAGATACTCTAGTTGGAGCGCAGGAACACGACCTGCTGCAAAGTATTGCATCAAAAATTGTAAATACATGGCCCGGTTAAACAGGGGCTGAAAAATTGGGAGTTAGGCACTGGTGCTGGTGCCACAACAGTGCAACCCCTCACAAATACTCTAGTTGACCGCAGCAATGAACCCTCCTTGCAAAATATTTCATCAAAAATTGTAATTACACGCCCCTGTTAAACAGGGGCTGAAAAATTGGGCCTTAGCCACTGGTGGCGGCGCCCAGAACCAAAAATATTCTTACAAGCTATCAGCATGATCATTGAGTAGTAGGGATGAGCTTCAAGTTCGAGTCGAACTTATGTTCGACTCAAACATCGGCTGTTCACCAGTTCGCTGAACAGCGAACAATTTTGGGTGTTCGCGGCAAATTCGAAAGCCGCAGAACACCCTTTAAAAGTCTATGGGAGAAATCAAAAGTGCTAATTTTAAAGGCTTATATGCAAGTTATGGTCATAAAAAGTGTTTGGGGACCTGGGTCCTGCCTCAGGGGACATGGATCAATGCAAAAAAAAGTTTTAAAAACGGCCGTTTTTTTCAGGAGCAGTGATTTTAATAATGCTTAAAGTGAAACAATAAAAGTGTAATAATGAAAAAAGTGTACTAAAGCGCTGATAACTAAGTAAATAAACTCAGTGTGTTGTGTAATAAAATTATAAAAATTTGTGTCCACTATAAATATATGTGCCTACAAATCCATGAAAATATAGGAAATATCCAAATGATTAACAGCAGCTCTTATGTGACTTATGTCTTATGTGACTTGATAAAGTCACATGACATGTGACGCAATGCGTCGGGAGGAGCCAGGTGCCGTCATCCGATACACAGTGCCAGCAGTGAGAGGAAGGAAAAACGATACTTTTCCTGATTGTCTCATGAAGCGCTGTTTTTTCCTTTTAAATGTGAGTGTATATATTGCAGTTGCAGACGATCTTATATGATAGTTATACTGCGCAATGATATTTTCTCTTCTCTTGTTTCCTAATATCCTGTAATACGGATTGGGAGGATTTTTACTTACCATCATAGTAAACCTCAGAACTCTGCAGCCCCGTTTTGATTGTTTGATTGAAGATAGTTGGCTGAGACGGTTCTAAATTGTTTTTTTATCTGAACATACAGAGTACAATTGTTTGATGTATGGAGGATTGAGATCATTACAAGTTTTGCTGCTACAATCTATTTCTCTCATGTACTTCTATCTGGAGTTTCGTATGAAGATTTATATAAAAACATTTTAGTATTTTTACTGGTGGGACTTTGAATTGGTATCACTTGTTTTTTATTTTTATTTTATGTTTATACGGAAGTTGATTATTAGCGCACTTATAATTATTATAATAAAAATGTAATATTCCTTTAAATTTCATACCTGGGGGGTGTCTATAGTATGCCTGTAAAGGGGCGCATGTTTCCCGTGTTTAGAACAGTCTGACAGCAAAATGACATTTCAAAGGAAAAAAAGTCATTTAAAGCTACTTGCGGCTATTAATGAATTGCCGGTCCGACAATACACATAAAATTTCATTGATAAAAACGGCATGGGAATTCCCCACAGGGGAACCCCGAACCAAAATTAAAAAAAAAAATGACGTGGGGGTCCCCCTAAATTCCATACCAGGCCCTTCAGGTCTGGTATGGATATTAAGGGGAACCCCAGCCAAATTTTTTTTTAAAATGGCGTGGGGTCTCCCCAAAAATCCATACCAGACCCTTATCCAAGCACACAACCTGGCAGGCCGCAAGAAAAGAGGGGGGGATGAGAGAGCGCCCCCCTCCTGAACCGTACCAGGCCACATGCCCTCAACATTGAGAGGGTGCTTTGGGGTAGCCCCCCAAAACACCTTGTCCCCATGTTGATGGGGACAAGGACCTCATCCCCACAACCCTTGGCCGGTGGTTGTGGGGGTCTGCGGGCGGGGGGCTTATCGGAATCTGGAAGCCCCCTTTAACAAGGGGACCCCCAGATCCCGGCCCTCCCCCCTGTGTGAAATGGTAAGGGGGTACCCCTACCATTTCACAAAAAAAGTTCAAAAATGTTAAAAATTACAAGAGACAGTTTTTGACAATTCCTTTATTTAAATGCTTCTTCTTTCTTCTTTCTTCTATCTTCTTTCTTCTATCTTCTATCTTCCTTCGGTTTCTTCCTCCATCTTCTTCTTCTTGTGGTTCTTCTGGTTCTTCCTCCAGTGTTCTCATCTGGCATCTTCCTCCATGGCGCCGGCGTCTTCTTCCCTTCATCTTCTCGGGCCGCTCCGCATCCAGTATGATGGGAGGCTCCCGCTGTGTGATGCTTCTCCTCTTCTGATGGTTCTTAAATAACGGAGGGCAGGGCCACCCGGTGACCCCGCCCCCTCTGACGCACGGGGACTTGACGGGGACTTCCCTGTGGCATTCCCCGTGATGTCAGAGGGGAGTGGACAGGGAAGTCACCGTGCATCAGAGGGGCCACCCAGTGACCCCGCCCTCCATTATTTAAGAACCATCAGAAGAGGAGAAGCGTCACACAGCGGGAGCCTCCCATCATACTGGATGTGGAGCGGCCCGAGAAGACAAAGGGAAGAAGACGCTGGCGCTGCGGAGGAAGATGCCTGACGAGAACACCGGAGGAAGAACCAGAAGAACCAGAAGAAGAAGAAGATGGAGGAAGAAACTGAAGGAAGATAGAAGACAGAAGAAAGAAGATAGACGATAGAAGAAAGAAGAAGCATTTAAATAAAGGAATTGTCAAAAACTGTCTCTAGTCATTTTTAACATTTTTGACAGTTTTTTGTGCAATGGTAGGGGTACCCCTTACCATTTCACACGGGGGAGGGCCGGGATTTGGGGGTCCCCTTGTTAAAGGGGGCTTCCAGATTCCGATAAGCCCCCCGCCGCAGACCCCCACAACCACCGGCCAAGGGTTGTGGGGATGAGGCCCTTGTCCCCATCAACATGGGGACAAGGTGTTTTGGGGGCTACCCCAAAGCACCCTCCCAATGTTGAGGGCATGTGGCCTGGTACGGTTCAGGGGGGGGCGCTCACTCGTCTCCCCCTCTTTTCCTGCGGCCTGCCAGGTTGCGTGCTCGGATAAGGGTCTGGTATGGATTTTTGGGGGGACCCCACGTCATTTTTTTAAAAAATTTTGGCCGGGGTTCCCCTTAATATCCATACCAGACCTGAAGGGCCTGGTATGTAATTTAGGGGGACCCACCACGCCATTTTTTAAAAATTTTTGGTTCGGGGTTCCCCTGTGGGGAATTCCCATGCCATTTTTATCAATGAAATTTTATGTGTTTTGTCGGACCGGCAATTCATTAATAGCCGCAAGTAGTTTTAAATTACTTTTTTTCCTTTTTTCTGTCAGACTGTGCTAAACATGGGAAACATGCGCCCCCTTACAGGCATACTATAGACACCCCCCAGGTATGAAATTTAAAGGAATATTACACTTTTATTGTTTCACTTTAAGCATTATTAAAATCACTGCTCCCGAAAAAATGGCCATTTTTAAAACTTTTTTTTGCATTGATTCATGTCCCCTGGGGCAGGACCCAGGTCCCCAAACACTTTTTATGACAATAATTTGCATATAAGCCTTTAAAATTAGCACTTTTGATTATTCATGTTCGTGTCCCATAGACTTTAACAGTCTTCGCGTGTTTGAACAAATTCTTTGCCTGTTTGCATGTTCTGGTGCGAACCGAACAGGGGGGTGTTTGGCTCATCCCTATTGAGGAGGAAGAGGATAGTCACTCAGCATAACAGGATAGTCATTTAGCATCAGCATAGGCTTGAAGGGATCTGATATTTCAAAAAAAATTATTCGGTTACATCAGCATCAGGTGCTTGGTAGCTGGTGGTGATCCAAGACTGATTCATTTTTAAGAAGGTCAGTCGGGGGCGTGGCTTGCCTTGAGAGAAGATGGCCACTTAATCCACTAGCTCCCTCTCACCTCAGCCTAAATTAAGCCTTGAACGGAGAGAAATCGCCGGCCGTACAAGCCAAACGATACCGGAGATCTTCCGGACACAGCGGACAACAATGGCGACTTCTCCTCCCGCCTCAACCTTCTCTCCGACACACACCGAAATAATTCTCACCCCCACAGATTTCAGTAATGCTCCGCTAAACCCGTCTCTGCCATCACACCGTCAGCCCAGCTTACAGGATCTACAAACAGTGGTGGCTGACATCAAGGACACCTTATTCTCGGCCATTACAGATCTGCGTCATGAACTGCAGGCCATCACAGGCCGCATACAACGTGTCGAAGACAACGCAGCAAAACAACAATCAACAGTGAAGATTGTCCAACACAAAGTTGATTACCACACACTGCAGCTTAGAGATCTTCAGCGCCATGTTGAAGATCTCGACAACCGGGGCCGCAGACATAACCTAAGGATAAGAGGAATACCCGAATCAGTGGAACAGGACAGAATCTCCCCGGTTGTGACAGGCCTCTTTAACCACCTCCTGGACCGCCCGGAACTCACACCGATTAACATGGAACGTATACACAGGGCTCTTTGCCCCAAAGGGAGAGACACAGACCCCCCGAGGGACATTATATGCTATATTAATGATTTCTCCATCAAAGAAGAACTTCTGCAAAAAGCCCGCGAAAAATCTATCCTGAAATACAATGGATACCCCATCCACATATACCAAGACCTCTCTGCCATTACATTGTGACATCGCAAGTACTTGGAAGTATATTGGATGTCTTGAAGACAAGGGGAATCAGGTATCGCTGGAAGTTTCCCTTCGGCTTGTCTGCCTCATACCAGAACCGCTTAGCCCTCCTCAGAGTACCGAAGGACCTGGATAATTTCTGCCGTACACTGGACATACCATACACCCCAGTCCCAAACTGGTACGCAGAGTTTAACCTGCAGCCTCCCAATCGCTCTCCGCAAAGAGAAGAACCGATGGACGCTCACAATACCAGCTTTCGCAGAAGACGTTCACTATCCACTGCTAGACCCGGCTCTTCTCCTGGCTCATACTACCAGCCATCCAGCCCCATGACAGCACCCCTTCCTCGCAGGGCCCGCCGGGACCGCTGACGATCCGGATCTCCATAGGAGATGTCCATAGGATATCACCGACCCTCTTCCTTCTTGACCCCCCCTATAAGTGCCTCTCTCACCTGATGTTTGCCGAAGACTCCCGATGAATCCTCAAATGACACGATGGAAACAGGCGCAGGTAACTTACATTTAACGCCCAATCTCATGACAGCCGCTTCCTGACATCCTAGCAGGTCCTGACCACGCACGGATCTATTTGACTCTTTTTCATCGCAATCTACCCCTAATGCTATGTACATACTACCCCACGCTGTACCACCGATCAATTATATTCTGTCTGTTTGCCCCCTGACGATAACGAATCTCAGCAAATAGATGAGATATAGGTACTATAAGATATGCCTTCATGAAGTGTGATACTTTATAAGATATTTTACCTGCCAGTAAGGGAAGATTATTAGACCTTGTACCTCATACAAAGCTCATATGCTGGGTTTTTTATATTGTCTTAATATAAGGATTCATGTTCGCCGACTCTTCCGGCTTAATGCTTTCTCTCATCTCAGCACTCTCAGTGGACAGCTGGGTTTAGAGCCATAGTTGCCTTATAAGTATACCTACACCACTCGTTTAGCAACACCCTCAGTATACAAAATGGGACTACAACATAGAGACGCCGTGCTGCTCCTACACTATTAATGACATGACACCCACACGAACAACTGAGAGTGCTGATTCAGATCTTCTATTACGCCTCTACACTGTTCACCCCACAACACCCCCCAAAGACAACTGGGGATAACGACAATGAGGTCCTACCGCAACCCCTCACTACCCACACCACTAGACCCTCCACGAGCAGCTGAGAATAGCTGTTTGAATATTCTCTCGTCCCCTTACAATGCCCTCTACAATGCATCCTAATAGAGCTGATCGAGACAGAAACGTAGCACTATTCACACCACATCACCCTTTACGGGCTGTTAAGATCTTAAACTTAGATGCTCCATCAAGTACATACTCAGCTCCTACCACAACTTCATACACAAACAGTAAAGATCAGACACGTAGGTATCCTATGGTCCTCAAACATTGACCTCACCCCAGCACCCCCCACAGACTGCAGTGAGCAGACGCATAGATGTTTCACCAGTTATGAACCTTCTAGTTATAATTAATGTTATTTTGTTTTAATTTGCCTATATTCCTGTTGTTTAAGACTGTTGTAAGCATACGTCCAATCCGTATGCCAAGTTGAACATGCCTATCTGTTATATGCATGGCACCTAACCAATGTTTCAGTCAATGTCATTAACGGCAGAAATCAAATACTACTCTTTGTGAATATACTCTTCTCATTTCACGCCCTACTAACCTACCTAACCTCAATCAACCTACACAAAGCCTCACCGTACAACATCTTTGTTGAAACTGACTGCACAAGGCTCCACCCCATAATAACCATCTCCCTAGTCTCACACGCACTCTCCACCAATTCTTTATAAAAGTTCCCTCCATACCTAAGTTCTCAAAACTTATTGCCATTCTCTCACCCCCTACCCTACGTTCGAAGGCTGCTGGTGAGATGGACCTTAATGGTCTCTCTTATTAATTTCTCCTTTTCTGCATACTCCCGGGTCTCTCAATAAACAAGCCAACCCCCAAACAGTGGTATAATATACTTCATCTAACCTTCACACACTGAAACCAGTTTAAAACCACTGAATTTTACCGGCGAATATAATTTTGTGGCACAGAGCACCAAATAAGGTGATCTGACCGTCACATAGTGCCGGTTCCTTCTACCCTTCCCCATCGATAACCCCTCCTTACCCCATTGCCCTTACCTAAACCACCCCCCCCTTTTTTTTTTCTTTTTTAACACACTTCCTGTCACAACCCTCATTACATTACAAGATACTTATAAATAATTTTACCATGGTACCGAAAACAAGAGACATAAGCAAACCCATGCTCAAAATAGTTTCACTCAACGTAAAGGGACTCAATACACCAGAAAAACGTTCTAAACTCCTCCTTACCATGCACAAACTTAATGCTAGCATCGTACTCTTACAGGAAACACATTTCCGTACTGACAGTACCCCAAAACTATCCAATGCCCAATACCCAACCACGCTACATGCTACCAACCCCCGACACAAAACCAAAGGGGTATCGATCCTTATTGCAAAAAACTGCCCTTTCAGTATCACTGACTCTCTTATAGACCCAGAAGGCAGATACCTCTTCTTAAAAGGTTCGATCCTAAACAGAACTATAACATTAGAAAACATTTACGCCCCAAACAAACACCAAGTTCCATTCTTTAGATCTATCACTGAAGCCCTCACGACTTTCCAGGAAGGTACCCTTATACTGGGAGGAGACTTCAATGTCCCCCTAAACCCCATCCAAGACACATCCACGAGCACCACAACACTGCCATACAAGGCTCTCAAGGAAATCAAATCCCTACTCAAGCGTCTACTACTCCATGATTCTTGGCGCACTCTGAATCCAGACACTAAGGACTATACCTTCTACTCAGCGCCACACGACCGTTACTCTAGAATAGACTATCTTTTCTTAACACAAAATGACTTGCCCCTACTCCACCGAACTTCCATCGAGCCCATGACTATTTCGGATCATCACCCCATCTCCATGTCACTACAGTTTCCCAACTCCACGCCCCGCTCCCGAATATGGAGATTAGACTCTTCATTACTCTCTGACCCCACCATCATGGCTGATGTGGAATCCACCCTACAAAACTTCTTCCTCGAAAACAACCCAGAAGACACATCCCCTCTCAATAATTGGGAAGCCCACAAAAGTGTAATCAGGGGCACTTTCCTTGCGGCAGCGGCCAAAAGGAACAAAGAAAAAAGGAAACAACATTCAGACTTGATAGAAAAGATCCGTAAACTGGAAGGGATACATAAACAATATCATGCACTTACAGCCCTCAATGACCTTATACAAGCTAGAAAAGATAAAGATTTACTGGACCTACTAGATAAACAGATACAACGCAAATACATCCTTTCTAAAAAAAAATTTTACGAATTTGGTAATAAAGCAAGTAACATGTTAGCCAGAGCCCTACAAGTATCTTGATCCAATAGGACGATACACTATATCACTGATCCCTCGGGACATAAAATAACTAAAACCCCAGACATTGCTCAACAATTCGTACAGTAGTATAGTAAATTGTACAACCTTACCACCCCCACTCCCTCCACAGACAGCACCACACGCACTCAAATGATATCTGACTTTTTAAAACAATACAGCCCAAATCCCATATCAGAATCCATAGCCCACGAGTTAAATGCCCCACTTACGCGCACTGAAGTCGATAATGCTCTAAAACAAATGAAGGCAGGCAAAAGCCCCGGACCCGACGGCCTCACCGCCGGTTACCACAAAACCCACGCAGAAATACTTACACCCTCCTTTCTGAAAGCCTTCAACTCTTTCACACAACCAGTCAACCCCCCACGAGACCTCCTCACAGCTCACATAGCAGTAATTCCCAAACCAGACAAAGACCAATCCCTAGTCACCAACTACAGACCTATTTCACTGCTTAATGTTGACCTTAAATGGTATGCAAAAACTTTAGCTAACAGACTCCTACCTCTGATCCCCCATCTTATTGACCTTGACCAGGTGGGCTTTGTTCCAGGAAGGGAAGCGAGAGACAATACTCTCAAGGCGATCAACATCCACCATTGGCTGACGTCCACCAAAAACAAGGGTTTCATGCTTTCGCTCGACACGGAGAAGGCATTCGACAGGGTGGCATGGGACTACATGAGGGAAGCCCTCAAAGCCATAGGCCTTCCACAAACGATGCTAAACTACATATCAGCTCTATACTCCATCCCCACTGCAAAAGTCCACGTAAACGGCCACCTGTCGGATGCCTTCTCCGTGTCGAATGGAACTCGCCAAGGATGCCCACTTTCCCCTTTAATCTTTATTCTTACCCTTGAACCCCTCCTCAGACGCATCAATGCTAATCCAGACATTAAAGGGATACAAATCAAACATCGCACATATAAATTGGCTGCATTCGCTGACGACATTCTCCTATTTCTCACAGACCCACTTACCACAATTCCAAACCTACTTAAAGACTTCCAAACCTTTCATACCCTTTCAAATCTCCAAATCAATTTTTCAAAATCCACTGCTCTTAACATCTCCTTACCCCCAGAAATTTGTAAACAATGCCAATGTAACTTTCCATTCACCTGGAATAAACATGCAATTCCTTATTAGGCATTCAGGTGCCAACTTCCCTATCGGACCTATACGCATGGAACCATGCCCCACTCCTCCAAAAAATACAAGTAGACTTGACAAAATGGTCATCGGGACAATTCTCCTGGTTCGGGAGGGCCGCAATCATCAAAATGAACATCCTACCCAAAATTTTATATCTTCTGCAAACAATCCCAGTTAAAATACCACCCACATTCTTTTCTATATATCAGAAAGCATGCACGACCTTCATATGGGGTAAGACACGTCCGAGACTTAGCTTCAAGAGACTGACTACGCCCAAACTCTTAGGAGGCATAGGACTCCCAGACATACGTAAATACCAACAAGCTTGCCACCTGGCTAGGATCATCGACTGGAATGTAAATTCCAAACATAAGGACTGAGTCCAATTAGAACAATCATTATCGATAGTGCCCATTCAATACCTCCCGTGGATCGACTCCCCTTTTCTACCCCCTGATTACTCTCAACACCCACTTATCAACCCTACAATAATCGCATTCCGCAATACATGCAATAAACATAATATCTCATCAATTAAAGGCCCAATGACACCTTTATGCCTAAACCCCGAATTCACTCCGGGAATGCACACCTCCTTTTTAACAGACATATGGCCTCACCAGAATATCAGAGCCGAACATTTCTTTGAGAAAGGTCACCTCTTATCGCAAACCGCTTTGGCCTCCAGACTGAAAATAGACACCTTTCCCTTCTGGACATATGTCCAACTACGAAGTTTCTTCAAAAAACCTACTCCTACACCGGAATGGTCCAGACCCACAACACCTTTCAAAAACTTATGTTTAAGTGAAGGCACGCTAACACATCTGATTTCGCAAACATACAACCTCCTATCCAATGATCAAACTCCAAGAAAACATTGGTCCAACCGACAATGGGAACGGGATCTCTCCATACAGTTGAATGACCAAGACTGGGCTAACATATACACTTTAATCCATAAAGGTTCGATGAACGTGCAAGTCCAAGAAAATGCCTATAAATTATTCTCCAGGTGGTATAGGACACCACTTCTACTACATCAATTCAACCGAACAATCCTCCTAACATGCTGGAGATGTAACGCAGACACAGGCTCTCTGTTACATATCTGGTGGTCATGCACCAAAATCCAACCTTTTTGGAAAGAAGTCCACAAATTAATTACACAAATCACCACATACTCCCTGGACTTTGACCCCCAAATGTTCCTGCTACATCACTCTAATACACGTATTCCTGCTTACCATCATTCTTTAGCTATGCACTTAGTAAACGCTGCAAGAATGTGTATACCCCCTAAATGGCGATCCACAGAACCGCCTAACATAAAAGACTGGTTTCATCGCATTCATCAGACAAAGATCATGGAAGACCTCATTCATCAATCCAAAGACACACAGACTAAGTTTACAAAGACATGGACATGTTGGATACACTTCACCACAACAGCCGAATACAAAAAATACATAACCTGATTTTCTTCCATGGGTAGTGGCAAGAACAAAAGATGATTCTTTATATCTCTGTCTCAATATATTCCCTTACTTCTCCCCCCATTCTTTCACCTTCTTCATATATACCAACGTTGCCTCTCCGTCCCAATCATACGCACTAGATACCTAAAAATATTAGACTAACTACAAAAACATGCAATATCTTCTGGGTTTACCATACCAACTCTCCCACCAATACTTACCTCTCATACCCCTCACCCACAACTTCCCATTTTCTATTCTCCACCCTCAACACCTGACACCACATCAATGAATAAGATACAGTCTGCTTTGCAAATATTACACGTAACCCTCATTACTTGTCTAAGCAAAGTACAAAGATTTAACATATACTTCTGTCCTACAGTAAATATACAATAATTAACTTTAGAATTATACATTAATTTTTCCATACAACGTGTAATAAAAGTTATGCCAGTTCTATGCTCTTTAATACAAATACACCTATGTAACTGTATTGCTTCATCTTACAATCACAGCGGCTGCGCCCGCACTCCTACATCTTCATGTGATTCCGTCTACCTCTTTTTGTACCTGTTAATTTTTGTTTGAAAATTTCAATAAAAAAAAAAAAAAAAGGTCAGTCGATCGACCGAGTCAGTGGATAGGCGCACCCTGTGATCAGTTACAAAGCCTCCGGCAGCACTGCATGTGCGTTCTAAAAGAACGCTGGATGCAGGACAGGCCAGTAGCTCAATTGCATACTGTGCAAGCTATGGCCAGTGATCCATCCTCAAGACCCAGTAACCCAGAGGATTTTCGGTGGGAAAGGTGTCCAAGTCAAATCTTGCCCCTAGGTATTCCTGCACCATGTAAAACAGACGCTGGCGATGGTTGCTGGAACCAATCATACCTTGGGGCTGTGGACTAAAAAATTGTCTGAACGCATCGGTCAAATGGCCACCTTCTCCACCGCTCCTTCTTTGACCGACCAAAGCCTCAGCAACACGTTGTCCAGGAACAGGAGTTTGTAACCTCCCAGTCTCTGGGAATGCATTGCACAGACCTTTCTGCAAGCCCTTCCGAAGATGTTTCATCCTCTGCTCCCTCTGCGATGGCAAGATAAGGTCCGCAACCTTACCCTTGTAACGTGGATCAAGGAGGGTTGCCAGCCAGTATTGATCCCTCTCCTTGATACCACGAATACTAGGATCTTTCTGCAAGCTTTGCAGGATGAGGGAGCCATGCAGCATAGGTTTGCTGAGGCATTCGGTCCAGAGTCCTCTGGGTCACTAAGGACGACATGATCCGCAGCCACCTCCTCCCAGCCACGTACAAGTCCATGGGTTTCTTGGGACTGTAAATGATCCCTTAAAGACTGCTGCTGATGCTGAGTGCCAGGCTCCACCTCCATACAGACAAAATCCTCCTCCTCCTCCTCCTGTGTGATCGGCGGGCATGCAGGAACACTGTCTGGATAAAGGGGGCCTTGAGAGCTAAGGAAGTCCTCCTCTTCCTGCCTCTGTTCTGCCTCAAGTGCCCTGTCCATTATTCCACGCAGCGTGTGCTCCAACAGGTGGACAAGGGGGACAGTGTCATTGATGCATGCACTGTCACTGATCACCACCCTCGTGGCCTCCTCAAATGGTGACAGGACAGTGCATGCATCCCTGATCATGGTCCACTGGCGTAGGAAAAAAAACAAGCTCCCCTGACCCTGTCCTGGTGCCATAGTCGCACAGGTACTCATTGATGGCCCTCTGCTGCATGTGCAGCCGCTGCAGCATGGCCAACATTGAGTTCCACCTGGTGGGCATGTCACAGATTAGGCGGGGCAGGTTAAATTCCTTTTGGAGGTCAGCCAGCCGAGCGCTGGCATTATATGACCGTTGGAAATGCACACAGACTTTCCTGACCTGCCTCAGGACATCCTGTAAGCCCGGGTACATGCCCAAGAACTGCTGCACCACCAAGTTAAGGATGTGAGCCAAACAGGGCACATGGGTCAGTTGTCCCTGTCGGAGGGTGGAGAGGAGGTTGGTGCCATTGTCGCAAACCACCATACCTGCCTTAAGCTGGCGTGGCGTCAACCACCTCTGAACTTTCCCCCTTGCAGAGCTGACAGAATTTCTTCCCCAGTGTGGCTCCTGTCCCCCAAGCACACCAGCTCAAGCACCGCATGGCATCTTTTTGCCTGCGTGCTTGCGTAGCCCCTTGAACGCCTATGGAGCACCGCTGGTTCCAAAGACAAATTAGCACAGAAAGAGGCCATAGAGGAAGAAGAAGAGGAGGGGGTGGAGGAGAGAGGTGTGGCAAAATCACCACTAGTAGAATTTTGGAGGCGTGGTGGAGGAGCAACCTGCACCCTGTCCTGCATCCTTCCCAGCTGCCAGAAGAGTCACCCAGTACATGGTGAAAGATAGGTAACGTCCCTGTCCATGCCTGCTGGACCATGAGTCAACGATAATATGCACCTTACCGCTGACCGCCCTGTCCAGCGAGGCCAAGACATTGCCTTTCACATGCCGGTAGAGAGTCGGAATCGCCTTCTGTGAGAAAAAGTGGTGTTTGGGAACCTGCCATTGAGGAAATGCACATTCCACAAACTCACGGAAGGGGGCAGAATCTACCAACTGAAAAGGCAGCAGTTGAAGTGCTAGCAATTTTGCCAAGCTAGCATTCAATCGCTGGGCATGTGGATGGCTGTGAGTGAACTTCTTTTGGTGGTGCAGCAGCTGGGGCAGGGAAATTTGCCTGGAACAATCTAATGTCGGTGTACCGATAGCAGATTGCCCCCAAGTACTTGGCTGTGACACACCTAATTCTACACCTTCGTTCCTCTCAGTGCAGGTCTCAGAGAGGACTGAAGGTATAGTGGTGTTGGAGATCCCAGCTGATGAGGATCAAGGAGAGGTCCTCTTTGTTCTTTGGTGTGGGTCTTTTAGGTACATTTGCCAATGAACTGCATGGCAGGTCGACATATGTCTGGTCAAGCATGTGGTGCCCAAGCGGGTGATGTTTTGTCCATGCGAGATACGCTTGAGACATATGTTGCAAATAGCAGCGGTGGGATCTCATGCACTCATCCCAAAAAAAGGCCCACACCAAGAACTTTTGGAATAATGTGCAGAGACAGCAGCGCCCTGCACATGCGGTGATCTGCGGTGTGATGCAGTCGGTGTGCTGCCCTTAAGCTGGCTCCTGGAAGGCATCATGCTTCATTGGTGAAGTGCCTCCTCCTCCTCCCCTTTCCTATCAGGCACCCATGTGCAGTCAGTGACCTCATCATCCCCTCCCTCCTCATCACTGGAGCAAAGCTGGCAGTATGCTGCAGCTGGGGGAACATGACTGCCAGTTTGCTGTCCTTCTTGGGCACCCACTCTCTCTGGGCTCATGTTACTGCCTTCCTCTAGCTGTGTACCATCATTGGAGCCTTCAAAATGCTGGGCATCCTCCTGGAGCATGTACCCAACACTGTGGTCAAACAGTTCGGGGGACTCCTCAGGAGGACACGGGGCTAGGGAAGGAGTGACTGATGCCATTGAGTCGAGGGAAGAGGCCGCGTTGGCAGCTGCTTTGCCAAACAAAGTACCCTGAGCCTGGGTGAGAGAGGATGAGGAGTAGGGATGAGCTTCGAGTTCGAGTCGAACTCATGTTCGACTCAAACATTGGCTGTTCGCAAGTTCGCCGAACAGCGAACAATTTGGGGTGTTCGTGGCAAATTCGAATGCCGCAGAACACCCTTTAAAAGTCTATGGGAGAAATCAAAAGTGCTAATTTTAAAGGCTTATATGCAAGTTATTGTCATAAAAAGTGTTTGGGGACCCGGGTCCTGCCCCAGGGGACATGGATCAATGCAAAAAAAGTTTTAAAAACGGCCGTTTTTTCAGGAGCAGTGATTTTAATAATGCTTAAAGTCAAACAATAAAAGTGTAATATCCCTTTAAATTTCGTACCTGGGGGTTGTCTATAGTATGCCTGTAAAGGGGAGCATGTTTCCCGTGTTTAGAACAGTCTGACAGCAAAATGACATTTCGAAGGAAAAATTCAATTAAAAACTACCCGCGGCTATTGCATTGCCGACAATACACATAGAAGTTCATTGATAAAAACGGCATGGGAATTCAACACAGGGAAACCCCGAACCAAAATTAAAAAAAAAAATGACGTGGGAGTCCCCCTAAATTCCATACCAGGCCCTTCAGGTTTGGTATGGATTTTAAGGGGAACCCCACGCCAAAAAAAAAAAAAACGGCGTGGGGTCCCCCCAAAAATCCATACCAGACCCTTATCCGAGCACGCAACCTGGCAGGCCGCAGGAAAAGAGAGGGGGACGAGAGTGCGGCCCCCCCCTCCTGAACCGTACCAGGCCACATGCCCTTAACATTGGGAGGGTGCTTTGGGGTAGCCCCCCAAAACACCTTGTCCCCATGTTGATGAGGACAAGGGCCTCATCCCCACAACCCTGGCCGGTGGTTGTGGGGGTCTGCGGGCGGGGGGCTTATCGGCCCGGAGAAGAAAATGAAGAAGAGAAGAAGGAAGAAGAGAAGAGGATGAAGAAGAAGATGAAGAGAAGAGCGGGAGCCTCCCCCCATGCCAAGAGGATAGAAGACGCCGCGGAGGAGATGCTGGACGAGAACGCCGGAGGAAGAACCAGAAGAGCCAGAAGAACAAGAAGAAGAAGAAGATGAAGGAAGATAGAAGAAAGAAGAAGCATTTAAATAAAGGAATTGTCAAAAACTGTCTCTTGTCATTTTTAACATTTTTGACAGTTTTTTAGTGAAATGGTAGGGGTAAATACCCCCTTACCATTTCACACGGGGGGCGGGATCTGGGGGTTAAAGGGGGCTTCCAGATTCCGATAAGCCCCCCGCCTGCAGACCCCCACAACCACCGGCCAGGGTTGTGGGGATGAGGCCCTTGTCCTCATCAACATGGGGACAATGTGTTTTGGGGGGCTACCCCAAAGCACCCTCCCAATGTTGAGGGCATGTGGCCTGGTACAGTTCAGGAGGGGGGCCGCACTCTCGTCCCCCCCTCTTTTCCTGCGGCCTGCCAGGTTGCGTGCTCGGATAAGGGTCTGGTATGGATATTTGGGGGGACCCCATGCCGTTTTTTGGTTTTTTTTGGCGCAGGGTTCCCCTTAAAATCCATACCAGACCTGAAGGGTCTGGTATGGAATTTAGGGGGAACCCCACGTCATTTTTTTTTTAAATTTTGGCCGGGGTTCCCCTTAATATCCATACCAGATCTGAAGGGCCTGGTATGGAATTTAGGGGGACTCCCACGTCATTTTTTTTTTTTTATTTTGGTTCGGGGTTTCCCTGTGTTGAATTCCCATGCTGTTATTATCAATGAACTTCTATGTGTATTGTCGGCAATGCAATAGCCGCGGGTAGTTTTAAATGGAATTTTTCCTTCGAAATGTCATTTTGCTGTCAGACTGTTCTAAACACGGGAAACATGCGCCCCTTTACAGGCATACTATAGACACCCCCCAGGTACGAAATTTAAAGGAATATTACACTTTTATTGTTTGACTTAAAATCACTGCTCCTGAAAAAATGGCCGTTTTTAAAACTTTTTTTGCATTGATCCATGTCCCCTAGGGCAGGACCCGGGTCCCCAAATACTTTTTATGACAATAACTTGCATATAAGCCTTTAAAATTAGCACTTTTGATTATTCATGTTCGTGTCCCATAGACTTTAACGGTGTTCGCGTGTTCGAGCGAACTTTTTTCCTGTTCGCATGTTCTGGTGCGAACCGAACAGGGGGGTGTTCGGCTCATCCCTAATGAGGAGGATGAGCACGGCTTGGTCATCCACTCTACCAAGTCTTCCGCATGTTGTGGCTCAATGCGGCCAGCTGCCGAAAAAAGGACAAGCGTGTCCCACAGCCACCTGCTGATGAGGAGGCACTGTCTCCATGACCAGCACTGTTGCCTCTAGACACAGAGCCTGCTTGCCCTCTTTTATTGGCTTGTGGCTGTCTGCCTGTCCTTGTTTGCTTTCCAGACATACTAATGGCCTGCAGTGATATGTAGCTGCACAAAGCTGGGATGTATATATATACATATATATACCTGCGGCTAGCAGAATCAACTGCCTGCCTGTAGTATTATTACTATGAGAACACCAGAAATTGTCTTCAGGTAGCTTTAGGTGCACACTGTGCAGAGGACGCAGTACACTAACTGTAAATACTGTAGCTGCCTGTCTGTGGTATTAATAGGATCAGAAGAACACCACCAATTTTATTCAGGTAGCTTTAGGTGCATACTGTGCAGAGGACACAGTACACTAACTGTAAATACTGTAGCTGGCTGCCTGTGGTATTAATATAGGATCAGAAGAACACCACCAATTTTATTCAGGTAGCTTTAGGTGCACACTGTGCAGAGGACACAGTACACTAACTGTAAATACTGTAGCTGCCTGCCTGTGGTATTAATAGGAGCAGAACAACAGCAATTGTCTTCAGGTAGCTTTAGGTGCACACTGTGCAGAGGACGCACTACACTAACTTGTAAATACTGCAGCTGCCTGCGGTACTAATGGGATCAGAAGAACACCACCAATTTTCTTCAGGTAGCTTTAGGTGCACACTGTGCAGAGGACACACTACACTAACTTGTAAATACTACAGTTGCCTGTGGTAATAATAGGATCAGAAGAACACCACCAATTTTCATCAGGTAGCTTTAGGTGCACACTGTGCAGAGGACACAGTACACTAACTGTAAATACTGTAGCTGTCTCCCTGTGGTATTAATATAGGATCAGACGAACACCACCAATTTTATTCAGGTATCTTTAGGTGCACACTGTGCAGAGGACACAGTACACTAACTGTAAATACTGTAGCTGCCTGCCTGTGGTATTAATATAGGATCAGAACACCACCAATTTTATTCAGGTAGCTTTAGGTGCACATTGTGCAGAGGACACAGTACACTAACTGTAAATACTGTAGCTGCCTGCCTGTGGTATTAATAGGAGCAGAACAACAGCAATTGTCTTCAGGTAGCATTAGGTGCACACTGTGCAGAGGACACAGTACACTAACTGTAAATACTGTAGCTGCCTGCCTGTGGTATTAATAGGATCAGAAGAACACCACCAATTTTATTCAGGTAGCTTTAGGTGCACACTGTGCAGAGGACACAGTACACTAACTGTAAATACTGTAGCTGCCTACCTGTTGTATTAATAGGAGCAGAACAACAGCAATTGTCTTCGGGTAGCTTTAGGTGCACACTGTGCAGAGGACGCACTACACTAACTTGTAAATATTGCAGCTGCCTGTGGTACTAATAGGATCAGAAGAACACCACCAATTTTCTTCAGGTAGCTTTAGGTGCATACTGTGCAGAGGACGCACTACACTAACTGTAAATACTGTAGCTAATAGGACTAATAGGATCAGAAGAACACCAGCAAATTTTCTTCAGGTAGCTGTAAATACTGTAAAAACACCTGCCTGCCTGTCAGTAGGAAGAGAATAACAGGAACGGATCTAGCTAAACTGAATACAATGTATATATATATATATATATATATATATATATACACACAATAAACTGTAAGTGCAACTAGCTGACTCGCCTGCCTACTCTATCTATCTTAAATCAAATGACACTGTCTCTCTCTCTCTCTCTATCTATCTCTCAACGCCGGTGTACTAAACCCCCTGAGCCATAATTGGCCAAAGCCACCCTGGCTTTGGCCAATTACAGCTCTCTGTACAGACAGCGCTGTGATTGGCCAAGCATGCAGGTCATAGTGCATGCTTGGCCAATCATCAGCCAGCAATGTACTGCAATGCCGCAGTGAATTGTGGGCCGTGACGCACCACTTGAACTTGGCGCGAATGGCCCATATCGTTCGTAATTCGACGAACGAGCGAACATGCGATGTTCGAGTTGAACATGGGTTCAACTCGAACATGAAGCTCATCCCTACTCAGGATAGTAAAAAAGTTAGAAAATATACTACCCGCCTTTCACCTGCTGAGCTTTTGAGAGTGATGTCAAAATCCTTCCAGCAAGTTCCCAGGGAACACTAATAAGTTTTAAGGTGGGGGTAATATGTAATAAAAAGACCTTGCATTTTGCTGCAAAGTCCACTTTCAAGTTAACATGTATTGAGTTAAACATATGGCCACTGATGTCCACTATTTAAAACTCTCATTTACTTACATGTTTCTGAAGTATAAATGAAAAGGGGTCCTTATCAAAATTGCTTTAGTCCTCCCCTCACATACTTAACATCAGTTTTTAAAGTAATACCATTCCTAACATCCAGTCTTTTTGGATAATGCAATATAGTGCATGTACAGAATACCCCGAGAACATCCAACTATGGAAGGAAAGGGTGTCACCGCTCCAGGTGGGTCTAACGAAAGTAAACCTCTTCACCAGTTTGGAAGCCACAGGTACTGGCAATGCATATAGCAAAAGATAGAAAGTAGTTCTGGACTGCCGCACTCCAAAAAAATATTTGCCTTTTATTCAAAATGCAAGATCAAAAATTCATGCCACAGCAGAACGGACAGAAGAGCTACTTCTGTCCGTTCTGCTGCGGCATGTATTTTTGATCTTGCATTTTGAATAAAAGGCAAATATTTTTTTGGAGTGTGGCAGTCCAGAAGTACTTTCTATCTATTAACATCCAACTATGTTTTTTACAGTTGATTACTAATCACTCTCCATTATTTTTTAGGGTTCATTTTTGAAATTTTCATACAGTATCTCACAAAAGTGAGTACACCCCTCAAATTTTTGTAAATATTTTATTATATCTTTTCATGTGACAACACTGAAGAAATACCACTTTACAACAATGTAAAGTAGTGAGTGTACAGCTTGTATAACAGTGTAAATTTGCTGCCCCCTCAAAGTAACTCAACACACAGCCATTAATGTCTAAACTGCTGGCATCAAAAGTGAGTACACCCCTAAGTGAAAATGTCCAAATTGGGCCCAAAGTGTCAATATTTTGTGTGGCCACCATTATTTTCCAGCACTGCCTTAACCCTCTTGGGCATGGAGTTCACCACAGCTTCACCAGGATGTTAGAGACCTTGCACTCCTCCACCTTCCATTTGAGGATGCCCCAAAGATGCTCATTAGGGTTTAGGTCTGGAGACATGCTTGGCTAGTCTATCGCCTTTACCCTCAGCTTCTTTAGCAAGGCAGTAGTCATTTTGGAGGTATGTTTGGGTTCATTATCATGTTGGAATACTGCCTGAGGCCCAGTCTCCGAAGGGAACGGATCATGCTCTGCTTCAGTATGTCACAGTACATGTTGGCATTCATGGTTCCCTCAGTAAACTGTAGCTCCCCAGTTCCGGCAGCACTCATGCAGCCCCAGACCATGACACTCCCACCACCATGCTTAACTGTAGGCAAGACACAATTGTCTTTGTACTCCTCACCTGGTTGCTGCCACACACGCTTGACACCACCTGAACCAAATAAGTTTATCTTGGTCTTATCAGACCACAGGACATGGTTCCAGTAATCCATGTCCTTAGTCTTCTTGTCTTCAGCAAACTGTTTGTGGGCTTTCTTGTGCATCTTTAGAAGAGTCTTCTTTCAGGGGCAACAGCCATGCAGACCAATTTGATGCAGTGTGCGGCGTATAGTCTGACACCTGACAGGCCGACCCCCCACCATTTCAACCTCTGCAGCAATGCTGGCAGCACTCATACGTCTATTTCCCAAAGACAACCTCTGGATATGACACTGAGCATGTGCACTCAACATCTTTACATAGTTACATAGTTACATAGTTAGTAAGGTTGAATAAAGACACCAGTCCATCCAGTTCAACCTGAGTGAGTGTGGTTGCGTGTCTACAATTGTCCCTATCCCTGTACATTGTATCTCATTAAGATGCTCATCTATTATATTATTATTTATTTAAGGTACCCATATAGCGCCATCAATTTTTTACGCAGTGCTCCACACATACATTGCACACTCACATCGGTCCCTACCCTCAAGAAGCCCACAATCCAAGGTCCCCAACTCACATTCATATACTAGGGCCAATTTTGGACCATGTCAATGCCTGTTCTGAGTGGAACCTGCCCTGTTAAACCGCTCTATGGTTTTGGCCACCATGCTGCAGCTCAGTTTCTGGGTCTTTAAAATCTTCCTATAGCCTAGGCCATATTTATGTAGAGCAACAATTCTTTTTATAAGATCCTCAGAGAGTTATTTGACATGAGGTGCCATGTTGAACTTTCAGTGACCAGTATGAGAGAGTGAGAGTGATCACACCAAATTTAACACACCTGCTCCCCATTCACACCTGAGACCCTGTAACACTAAAGAGTCACATGACACAGGAGAGGGAAAATGGCTAATTGGGCCCAATTCGGACATTTTCACTTAGGGGTGTACTCACTTTTGTTGCCAGCGGTTTATACATCAATGGCTGTGTGTTGAGTTATTCTGAGGGGACAGAAAATTTACACTGTTATACAAGCTGTACGCTCACTATTTTACATTGTAGCAAAGTGTAATTTTTTCAGTGTTGTCATATCAAAAGACATAATAAAATATTTACAAAAATGTGAGGGGTGTACTCAATTTTGTGAGATACTGTATATTTGTGCAGAGCATAGTATGGTAGTCTTGTTGTGATAGAGATGATTTGTACTGCAGAGACTTTATAGAGATTGTTATCCTACTATGGACTTTTTATATTGACACCAAATAATATCCTTATTCTTCTATAAAAATTCATACACATCTAGTAATTAATAGCCCTGTAATCTATTATTTATGATTTTTTTATGGTGCCTTTCTGCCTCCTCAAAACACCCTCCATCAGCTCCCAAATTACTCCTTTCCCCCCTTACGTTCATTTGTTTGGAACAAGAAGTGTAAGTTTCAGTCATGTAACTGGTCTATGCACGCTACACATCCAATAGCATCTGGTCACTCTTGGGAGCAAGCAAAAGAGGGTGGCTACATACTGTGGGAGAACAGATGTTGTCAACCTTTAACTAGAAGTTGGGTTGTAGCATCAAAAACAAGAATAATTTGGAGATTTGGACGAGGCCAAGAGCAAAAGAGGGTACATTTTGAGTTAAGAATACAAACTTGAATATAAATTATTTTTAAAATCAGAGTTTAGTGTCACTTTATTTAGTTATAGTGAATCATATCACTGATAACGCCATAAACAATTATATATTTTACAAGCCATTTAATTAATTTGTAAATACAATAACCAAAATTTTACATTAGTTTTAACAAGTAAAATTTAGACTGTTAAATCCACTGGAGCTCAGCTAATCATTTGCAACTAACTAAATCAATTAACCTCTTTACAACAACAAACCTACCTAGTTTGTACCATTGCAGCCTGCCACACTTTTTATATCCTGCAGCTTGCTTCTTCTGTCTGATGTCCACACTGGTGGTGTAGAGCATAATTTACAGTGCCTTGCAAAAGTATTCACCCCCTTGGCATTTTTCATGTTTTGTTGCCTCACAACCTGGAATTAACATGGATTGTTTGAGGATTTGCATCATTTAATTTACAGAACATGCCCACAACTTTGAAGATTTTTTTTTTTTTTTTTTTTTTTATTGTGAAGCAAACAACAAATAGGACAAAATAACAGAAAAAGTTAATGAGCATAACTATTCACCCCCCTAAAGTCAATACTTTGTAGAGCCACCTTTTGTGGCTATCACAGCTCCAAGTCACTTTGCATAAGTCTCTATGAGCTTGTCACATCTTACCACTGGGATTTTTGTCCCTTCCTCCTTGCAAAACTGCTCCAGCTCCTTCAAGTTGGATAGTTTGCACTTGTGAACAGCAATCTTTAAGTCTGACCACAGATTTTCTATTGGATTGAGGTCTGGGCTTTGACTAGGCCATTCCAACACATTTACATGTTTCCCCTTAAACCACTCAAGTGTTGCTTTAGCAGTGTGTTTGGGGTCATTGTCCTGCTGGAAGGTGAACCTCGGTCCTAGCCTCAAATCACACACAGAGTGGTACAGGTTTTGCTCAAGAATAACCTTGTATTTAGCACCATCCATCTTTCCCTCAACCCTAACTAGTTTCCCAGTCCCGACTGCTGAAAAACATCCCCACAGCGTGATGCTGCCACCACCATATTTCACAGTGGGGATGGTGTTCTTTGGGTGATGTGATGTGTTGGGTTTGCGCCAGACATAGCGTTTTCTTTGATGGCCAAAAAGTTCAATTGTAGTCTCATCAGACCAGAGCACCTTCCTCCATACATTTGGGAGTCTCCCACATGCCTTTTCGCAAACTCAAAACGTGCCATTTTGTTTTTACTGAAAGTAATGGCTTTCTTCTTGGCACTCTGCCATAAAGCCCAACTCTATGGAGCGTACGGCTTATTGTCGTCCTATGTACAGATACTCCAGTCTCTGCTGTGGAACTCTGCAGCTTCTCCAGGGTTACCTTAGGTCTCTGTGCTGCCTCTCTGATTAATGCCCCCCTTGCCCGGTCCGTGAGTTTTGGTGTGCGGCCATCTCTTGGCAGGTTTGCTGCTTTGCCGTGTTCTTTCCATTTGGTTATGATAGATTTGATGGTGCTCCTAGGGATCATCAAAGATTTGGATATTTTTTATAACCTAACCCTGAGTTGTACTTCTCAACAACATTGTACCTTACATGTTTGGAGAGTTCCTTGGTCTTCATGGCAGTGTTTGGTTAGTGGTGCCTCTTGCTTAGGTGTTGCAGCCTCAGGGGCCTTTCACAAAGGTGTGTATATGTAATGAAATATCATGTTACACTTCTGAAAGTAATTGGTTGCACCAGAGCATTTTATGGGCTTCATAGCAAAGAGGGTGAATACATACACACATGCCAATTATCAGTTTTTTATTTCTGAAAAATAGTTTTATGTATATATTTTTCTAATTTTACTTCACCAACTTAGACTATTGTGTTCTGATCCATCACATATAATTCAGATTAAAAAAATATTGAACTAAAGGCTGTAATGTAACAAAATAGGTAAAAAGCCTAGAGGGGGTGAATACTTTTGCAAGGCACTGTACATCTATGGGGTTGTCTCCCAAATTTCTCCTGCATCAGAAAAAAGCTCCAAGGAAGTCTATTGGGCTGTAATGTGCACACACATACACCAGCTAGGTACACGATGTAAATGTAAAGAGTAATTACTCTCTTCGGGTACCTGCCTGTGTGTAATTATTGCTTTTTACCTCTGCTTCCCTCTACAGACACTCAGGTCCTATCACAGCTACAGCTCGCATTAAACAGGCAGACTGTCCTATATGTTCTGCAATCTAGGTACCTCTCAAACAGACCCATACTTCTTAGTACATTCACTGGGCCTTTTATGATGCATTTGGAAAGAATCAAATGTCCTCAAATGATTTAAAAATAAAGAACTGTTACTTAAAAAAATAAACTGGGACTCTTATTTCAACACAATAGCAGAAACTTTCAGAAGAATGAACAAACAACATCTTCAGTGTAGTAGTACAGGCAGGAAAAAGGCCTTGAAGGTCTTTCTCGGTTCTCTATATTAGTTCAAGCAGATGTCACACTTACAGATGGGAAGGCCTGGAGAAAAAAGTAACATTGGGGAAAAAAAAAATCTATTTTTTTCTGGAAAAATTGGAAAAGAAAAGCAGTGTGGGATATGTTCTTTTTCAATGATAAGTGATGTATATACAACATGGTATTCAAACTATATAACATGAAGACCTTAATGAAAGAAGAAAGAAAGACTTTATGTTAAAAATTATTGCATGATCTCTCAGCTGAAGACAGGCAAATCTTGGAATACAATGCAAGTAACACTGTAGTTCTCAATGCAGTTCTCAAACATGAGTAATATGCATTTCTTCTACTAGGAAACACTACAGGGGAAAGGCTCCAGTTTAGTTTGCTTGTGGTCTGCAACTCCTACAGTTGGGTGATTGTTGGGATACAGCAGATAGTATGGTATCTGTAGCATAGTTTCTGTCCCCTCAGGCCTTGATTGGCAGGTAAGAGAGTACATTTGTCTGACAAAATAGTTTATCTTTTTCTAACTTTAAATTATTCCTAATAATGTTCTCCACCATCACAGCATAATTTTTCCCTATAGTCCGGTCAGTAAATAGTTTTTTATTTTCCTCCTCTAAATAAATTGGAGAGACCAACATCTAGAGCTTGGAAACATTTCCACAGTGCAATTTCTTCTTAGAGCAAAGCTCCAATTTCCAAATATTTTGAGAAGAAATATTTTTTTCAAATGCTACAAGGATGACAAAACACATCCTGGCATACCAGGGGTGCCCTAAAGGCATTAAAAATTGATCACCACAATATACTTATTCACCAGCAGCATCTTCAGGTAAGGAAGTGTTGCAAATTAAGTATTATTAGCAAAGGGCCCAACAAGAGTTCTGGTGGAATTGTGCTAATATACGCAAGTACATATACTGTAGTTATTAAAGGAACAGTATTTTTCGGCCCTAATTCTCCTATGATTTACAGGAGTGCAGTTTATTTTGCTTCCTTACTTCTTCCTTCCACTGTCAGCTGATGTCACTCAGCCAGGATTGGCAGCTGGCTCAGCCTCTCAGTTGTGTCGCTGGGAGACTGAGCCAGCTGCTCCCTCCCCTCCCCAGTCCAGTGCTCCCGTAAGTGCCCGGAGGGGCAAAGCAAAAAGCTAGAGAGTGCAGGGGAGAACTGAGAGATCAGCGGTGCTTAATTGTTCAATTCCCAGTGCAGAGGTGTCAGGGGACAGATGCAGCATTGGATCGATTCTGTATCCACCTAAGTGAGTATAAGGTTTTTTTTATATATACCCCATACTTCTCTTTAAATAGAGATACCTCTGGAAGAATGTTGCAGGGGCTCCTGAGGATGATCATGATACAGCGACCATCTTTGTGTCAGATACCTGAAGACAAGATCAGTGGTGATGGGGAGGTCCTCCAACAACAGTCCAATAAGCCTGGAATGTAGATTCCCACATACAGAAACCATGGTATGGCCCTGGAACTCAGAGTCAGCCTATCTACTCTGCATCCCTAATAGTTTTTAATCTGTCATGCAACTGGACCTCTAACTACCAGAAGTGGCAGTCAGATGTCTAACCTAGTTCTAGCCTATGTTGGTTATTGAGCTCAAAGCTAAAACTAACTATAGAATTTTAGAACCCACTCAGGGTTAACACATAAACTCTATTGCAATAAATGGTTTAACCTTATTATATATGGTGGAAGGTGACCACTACACACATACAGTACCACTACAGACCTACAGCATCTCACAAAAGTGAGTACACTCCTTGCATTTTTGTAAATATCTTATTATATCTTTTCATGTGACAACACTAACGAAATGACACTTTGCTACAATGTAAAGTAGTGAGTGTACAGCTTGTATAACAGTGTAAATTTGCTGTCCCTTCAAAATAACTCAACACAAAGCTATTAATGTCTAAACCGCTGGCAACAAAAGTGTGTACACCCATAGTGAAAATTGGGCCCAATTAGCCATTTTCCCTCCACGGTGTCATGTTACTCGTTAGTGTTACAAGGTCTCAGGTGTGAATGGGGAGCAGGTGTGTTAAAATTGGTGTTATCACTATCACTCTCTCATACTGGTCACTGGAAGTTCAACATGGCACCTCATGGCAGAGAACTCTCTGAGGATCTGAAAAAAAGAATTGTTGCTCTACATAAAGATGGCCTAGGCTATAACAAGGTTGCCAAGACCCTGAAACTGACCTGCAGCACGGTGGATAAGACCATAGAGTGGTTTAACATTACAGGTTCCACTCAGAGCAGGCCTCACCATGGACGACCAAATAAGTTGAGTGCATGTGTTCAGCGTCACATCCAGAGGTTGTCTTTGGAAAATAGACGTATGAGTGCTGCCAGCCTTGCTGCAGAGGTTGAAATGGTGGGGGGGGCAGCCCGTTAGTGCTCAGACCATACGTCGCACATTGCATCAAATTGGTCTGCATAACTGTCATCCTAGAAAGAAGCCTCTTCTAAAGATGATGCACAAGAAAGCCAGCAAACAGTTTTCTGAAGACAAGCAAATTAAGGAAATGGAATACTGAAACCATGTCCCGTGGTCTGTTGAGACCAAGATAAACTTATTTGGTTCAGATGGTGTCAAGCATGTGTGGCCACAGCCAGGTGAGGAGTACAAAGATAAGTGTATCTTGCCTACAGTCAAGAATGGTGGTGGGAGTGTCATGGTCTGGGGCTGCATGAGTGCTGCTGACACCGGATAGATACAGTTCATTGAGGGAACCATGAATGCCAACATGTACTGTGACATACTGAAGCAGAGCATGATCCCCTCCCTTCAGAGACTGGGCCGCAGGGCAGTATTCCAACATGATAACAACCCTAAACACACCTCCAAGACGACCACTGCCTTGCTAAAGAAGCTGAGGGTAAAGGTGATAGACTGGCCAAGCATGTCTCCAGACCTAAACCCTATTTTGCATCTTCAAACGGAAGGTGGAGGAGCGCAAGGTCTCTAACATCCACCAGCTCCGTGATGTCCTCATGGAAGAGGATTCCAGTGGCAACCTGTGAAGCTCTGGTGAACTCCATGCCCAGGAGGGTTAAGCCAGTGCTGGAAAATAATGGTGACCACTAGGGATGAGCTTCGAGTTCGAGTCGAACTCATGTTCGACTCGAACATTGGCTGTTCGCAAGTTCACCGAACAGCGAACAATTTGGGGTGTTCGCGGCAAATTCGAATGCCGCGGAACACCCTTTAAAAGTCTATGGGAGAAATCAAAAGTGCTAATTTTAAAGGCTAATATGCAAGTTATTGTCATAAAAAGTGTTTGGGGACCTGGGTCCTGCCCCAGGGGACATGGATCAATGCAAAAAAAAGTTTTAAAAACGGCCGTTTTTTCAGGAGCAGTGATTTTAATAATACTTAAAGTCAATCAATAAAAGTGTAATATCCCTTTAAATTTCGTACCTGGGGGGTGTCTATAGTGTGCCTGTAAAGGGGCGCATGTTTCCTGTGTTTAGAACAGTCTGACAGCAAAATGACATTTTGAAGGAAAAAACTCATTTAAAACTACCCGCGGCTATTGCATTGCCGACAATACACATAGAAGTTCATTGATAAAAACGGCATGGGAATTCCCCAAAGGGGAACCCCGAACCAAAATTAAAAAAAAAAAATGACGTGGGGGTCCCCCTAAATTCCATACCAGGCCCTTCAGGTCTGGTATGGATATTAAGGGGAACCCCGGCCAAAATTTAAAAAAAAAAATGACGTGGGGTTCCCCCTAAATTCCATACCAGACCCTTCAGGTCTGGTATGGATTTTAAGGGGAACCCCGCGCCAAAAAAAAAAAAAAAAAACGGCGTGGGGTCCCCCCAAAAATCCATACCAGACCCTTATCCGAGCACGCAACCTGGCAGGCCGCAGGAAAAGAGGGGGGGACAAGAGTGCGGCCCCCCCTCCCTCCTGAACCGTACCAGGCCACATGCCCTCAACATTGGGAGGGTGCTTTGGGGTAGCCCCCCAAAACACCTTGTCCCCATGTTGATGAGGACAAGGGCCTCATCCCCACAACCCTGGCCGGTGGTTGTGGGGGTCTGCGGGCGGGGGGCTTATCGGAATCTGGAAGCCCCCTTTAACAAGGTGACCCCCAGATCCCGGCCCCCCCCCTGTGTGAAATGGTAAGGGGGTACATAAGTACCCCTACCATTTCACGAAAAAAGTGTCAAAAATGTTAAAAATGACAAGAGACAGTTTTTGACAATTCCTTTATTTAAATGCTTCTTCTTTCTTCTATCTTGCTTCATCTTCTGGTTCTTCTGGCTCTTCTGGTTCTTCTGGTTCTTCCTCCGGCGTTCTCGTCCAGCATCTCCTCCGCGGCGTCTTCTGTCTTCTTCTCCTCGGGCCGCTCCGCACCCATGGCATGGGGGGGAGGCTCCCGCTCTTCTCTTCTTCTCTTCTTCTCTTCTTCTTTTCTTCTTTTCTTCTTTTCTTCTCTTCTTCTTCATTTTCTTCTCCGGGCCGCTCCGCAATCCATGCTGGCATGGAGGGAGGCTCCCGCTGTGTGACGGCGCTCCTCGTCTGACAGTTCTTAAATAACAGAGGGGGGCGGGGCCACCCGGTGACCCCGCCCCCCTCTGACGCACGGTGACTTGACGGGACTTCCCTGTGGCATTCCCCGTGACGTCACAGGGAAGTCCCGTCAAGTCACCGTGCGTCAGAGGGGGGCGGGGTCACCGGGTGGCCCCGCCCCCCTCTGTTATTTAAGAACTGTCAGACGAGGAGCGCCGTCACACAGCGGGAGCCTCCCTCCATGCCAGCATGGATTGCGGAGCGGCCCGGAGAAGAAAATGAAGAAGAAGAGAAGAAAAGAAGAAAAGAAGAAAAGAAGAAGAGAAGAAGAGAAGAAGAGAAGAGCGGGAGCCTCCCCCCCATGCCATGGGTGCGGAGCGGCCCGAGGAGAAGAAGACAGAAGACGCCGCGGAGGAGATGCTGGACGAGAACGCCGGAGGAAGAACCAGAAGAACCAGAAGAGCCAGAAGAACCAGAAGATGAAGCAAGATAGAAGAAAGAAGAAGCATTTAAATAAAGGAATTGTCAAAAACTGTCTCTTGTCATTTTTAACATTTTTGACACTTTTTTCGTGAAATGGTAGGGGTACTTATGTACCCCCTTACCATTTCACACAGGGGGGGGGCCGGGATCTGGGGGTCACCTTGTTAAAGGGGGCTTCCAGATTCCGATAAGCCCCCCGCCCGCAGACCCCCACAACCACCGGCCAGGGTTGTGGGGATGAGGCCCTTGTCCTCATCAACATGGGGACAAGGTGTTTTGGGGGGCTACCCCAAAGCACCCTCCCAATGTTGAGGGCATGTGGCCTGGTACGGTTCAGGAGGGAGGGGGGGCCGCACTCTCGTCCCCCCCTCTTTTCCTGCGGCCTGCCAGGTTGCGTGCTCGGATAAGGGTCTGGTATGGATTTTTGGGGGGACCCCACGCCGTTTTTTTTTTTTTTTTTTGGCGCGGGGTTCCCCTTAAAATCCATACCAGACCTGAAGGGTCTGGTATGGAATTTAGGGGGAACCCCACGTCATTTTTTTTTTTAATTTTGGCTGGGGTTCCCCTTAATATCCATACCAGACCTGAAGGGCCTGGTATGGAATTTAGGGGGACCCCCACGTCATTTTTTTTTTTTAATTTTGGTTCGGGGTTCCCCTTTGGGGAATTCCCATGCCGTTTTTTATCAATGAACTTCTATGTGTATTGTCGGCAATGCAATAGCCGCGGGTAGTTTTAAATGAGTTTTTTCCTTCAAAATGTCATTTTGCTGTCAGACTGTTCTAAACACAGGAAACATGCGCCCCTTTACAGGCACACTATAGACACCCCCCAGGTACGAAATTTAAAGGGATATTACACTTTTATTGTTTGACTTTAAGCATTATTAAAATCACTGCTCCTGAAAAAACGGCCGTTTTTAAAACTTTTTTTTGCATTGATCCATGTCCCCTGGGGCAGGACCCAGGTCCCCAAACACTTTTTATGACAATAACTTGCATATAAGCCTTGAAAATTAGCACTTTTGATTATTCATGTTCGTGTCCCATAGACTTTAACGGTGTTCGCATGTTCGAACGAACTTTTTTCCTGTTCGCATGTTCTGGTGCGAACCGAACAGGGGGGTGTTCGGCTCATCCCTAGTGACCACACAAAATATTGACACTTTGGGCCCAATTTGGACATTTTCACTTAGGGGTGTACTCATTTTGTTGCCAGCAGTTTAGACATTAATGGCTATGGGGTTGATCTACTAAAGGCAAGTAGACTGTGCACTTTGCAAAGTGCAGTTGTACTCTGCAAGTGCAGTTGCTCCAGAGCTTAGTAAATGAGGTAAAGCTTCACTTTGTAAAGGATACCCAATCACGTGCAAGGGATATAAAAAAACTGCATTTTTGCTTGCATATGAGTGGATGGTGGAAGTCAGCAGAGCTCTTCCTCATTTACTAAGCTCTGGAGAACTGCTCTTGCAGAGTGCAACTGCACTTTGCAAAGTGCACAGTCTATTTGCCTTTAGTAAATCAACCCCTGTGTGTTGAGTTATTTTGAGGGGACAGCAAAATGACACTGTTATACAAGCTGTACACTCACTACCTTACATTGTAACAAAGTGTAATTTATTCAGTGTTGTCACATGAAAAGATACAATAATATATTTCCAAAAATGTTAGGGTGTAGTAACTTTTTTGAGATACTGTAGCTATCTGGCACTGTGCATTTGATATAATAACAATAGGACAGAGATATGTCTGTTACAAGAATTCAGAAACACACTCAAAAAGCTATGGGCAGCTGCAGTTAAACTATTAGAACATAGGAGTACTTTCTTAATAATATCTGCTTCTGGTTTGGGTGAAATACTACTGTGACAGCAGCTTCCGTGTGTTTGTAAGGTCATGAGGCTTAGTTCCGTGACTACTTCCTGGAAACTCCACTTTATATAACATCACAGTCCTCCAATCAGGGAAATACCTGTCTGTTACCAATTCTGCGGTAGTTACAAGCATAAGCTTTATACAAATACAGACAATAGCGGACAGCAGACCCCCATACACACCTCTCTCATATATTTTGTCTGTGTATTTAAATAAAGGCAAAACTTTAGAAATGTAATTTTTTTTTCAAGTTTTTTTCTCTTTTTGGCTGTGTCCCAATATAGGTATTTCCCTTCACTTCCTGTTCCTAAAATCCAACAGGAAGTGAGACTGATCCTCTCCAAATTTAGAGAAAATATCCTTTTAGACAGTTGTTAAATTAACAGGTTCACACTTTGGAAGATGTTACCATACCTTCTGTTCTTTTTTACAACTGTTATTAGCAGATCAGGAAGTAAGATTCAATCTAACAAAGCCCCAGATAGCAGTAATAGAAGTTATAATTCTCCCCCACTCTATCCAAAATCAGGAAAACATTTAAGCTTGACATTCAATTTAATATAATTTAATAATTTCCTTTACAGAGGACAAGTGTAACATAATAGCCTAATTTTACTGCATTTCTTTTAATTACCTCACACCTAATTCACAGGATTAATTATTATTTTAGAAGTGTCAAGTTTATCAACTTTATTTTAAAGTATTTGATAGAAGCAGATATAAATCAGTTTTCAATAATCTTTCTGTAAGGCGTGAATGAGGTGCTGGACTTCTAACTAAAATATGCTTATTAAATTGTCTGAAGCACTCACCTTTAATTATATTTTTGTTCTTTGCAGTATAGTATAAAACAATTTATTATTCATGCTTCAGTGTGTACCACTAACTACAACAGTTAAGATTTTATAGACTGCAAAATAATACGATTGTTAAGAGCCCTTGATATGTCTTTTGTAAAACCACTTTCTTTTTAGCTTTTATGCACAAAGATAAGGAAAATGTTCTTTGTAGAAATTTTGAATAAGAACATTTTCTAAAAGCCGTTACACAAAACAATAATTACAAAGATTTGGGTGGGACGTATGTTCTTAATTTTGTATTAACACATAAAGTATTATTATTATTATAATACAGAATTTATATACAGTAGCACCAACAGTTTACGCAACACTTTACAATACAAAGGGGACAGTCAAATTCAATACAGTTCAATACAGAAGGAATATGAGGGCCCTGCTCATGGAGCTTACAAACTAAAGTACAAAAATACTGATCATTACAATGTAAGCCACATAATGTACTGTTCCAAAAGAGGAACTTCCGCTTTAAGCACTCCTTGCCCCCTTACATGCCACATTTGGAATGTCATTTTTTGGGGAGGGGGAACCTAGTTTTGACAGGTACCCAGCTCCCACTTCCTGCTCTCGTCGCCTCGCCCCCTAGATGACCCCTCCTCTCCCCCTCCTTCTCTGCAATCTTCTGGAACACATCACAGGTCCCAGAAGATTGCCTGGCCACTAAGAGAGTGCAATGTGACTCGTGCATGAGCAGTGTGCACCCAACTGTGAAGCCGCAAGCTATCACATCTGGGTGCCCACACTTGCAATGCCGGCGCGGTGGAGAGACGGGGGAGAGGAGCGAAGCTTTGGGCGGCACATTGCTGGACCGTGGGACAGGGGAGTGTTTGTTTATTAAAAGCCAGCAGCTACACTTTTTGTAGCTGCTGACTTTTAATAAACTTATAAACTAGTGGAACTCCACTTTAAGCACACAAAAAAGAAAAGAAAATGCTTTAATTTAACCACTAGTCTACCGGAAAAAATATTTAATTTTTTTCACACATGTTAAAATCTGCATTTTTTTTACTATACATTACTGTAAACCCCCCAAAAATTTATATTTTCTGGAAACAGAGACCCTCGAGAATAAAATGATAGTAGATTTTTTCATGATATTTGCAAAAATATATTTATAAAAGCATATTTTAATTAAAGCCACTCTAAAATGAATTGTAGCATAAACAAACACGATTTATATCCAATTTTTTGTTTAAATATAAAAGATTGGCTAGAGTTAATAGATGCCAAACAGGTCAAGTCCTAAAATTGTACACTCCTGTGGAGTCACAACAAAGATAGTACCCAAAATTCTTCATAGGTAAAGGTGACTCTTTAAAACCCTTTATCAGTTCAGAGTTAACCATAAATGAACCTAGAATTGTTGCTCTCACTTTGACATTCATGATAATACCTCACATGTGCAGCATATTTATGTTTAGATATGCCTGCTCGCCCTACACTGTGCTTTTTACATGGGTTGTGTATGGGGGTGACGGGGTGGTTTAACCACTTTCTGCCCAGGCCAAATATGACATTTCTCACATACATGTTAAAATCTGCATTTTTTTCCAGAGACTTACTTAGAAACATTATATATTTTATGAATGCAGAGGACCTGGAGAGTAAAATGCAGAGGCTCTGGAGAATAGAATGGTTGTTTCAATTTGTTATGTTGCATGATATTTGTGCAGCCATGTATCAAACTCAAATTTTCAGGAAAAAAAATACACAAATGCAATTATGTTGTGCCTAATAAATAGATACCAAACATGGCAAGATTTAAAATTTTGCACACTATTTGAAATAATGACGACCTCAGGTACCTAAAAATCCTCATAGGCGATGCTTTAAAAAACTTTACAGATTTAAGGAGATGCTTGCCTAACCGGTAACATCTAGTAAACAACAAACCAAAGCCAGAAGTTCTGAAATCCTTGTCACTTCCAGGATCGTTTGTCACAGAGGAAGTAGAGGAATGGATGTTTTTTCTTCTCTGTTTGTAGCCAGCTTGACCTTGTGTAGCGTTCTGGGCTCCCAAGTGAACAGAAGAGCCCATGAATGGCAGTGGGCACGGTGGGAGGGGGGCCCATCCCCCCTGTAACAGTGACTGGGTGGCTGCAGAGTCACTTGATCACTTTTACAGTAAAGCCCATCCCCGACTGGAAATTTTGATAACAAGATCATGGCTACAGATGGTGCCATAATGCTGGTATTACCACCTCCACCCAAGGAACATTTTTTTTTTTATAATTGTTTTTTGTTTTTTTTTTACTTTATTGCTATCATAAGGGGCTAACAAGCTCTCTATGTGATAGCATGGGCAGGAGACAGGTACTCTCTATGGAGGTAATGTCTCCCCTGCCATCCAGTGCAGTCACTCAAACACAGATTGGTTTAAATTGCTGCATCCTCGGTTACACTAGCCGAAGAATAATAGCTGTGACCCAGAAAGTAACAGAACATATGCCTCTTCTGTGGTCTTTAGCTGCAGGAGGAATGTTCCCTGATTTCCTCCTGCTCTCACTGGGCAAGGATTTTTACCACAGGTGCCGCTGGGGGGGAAATGCACTTTGACAGACCCATAAAAGTGATCGGTGGCTCTAGAGCTACTGCATTATACATTACATTTGATCAGAAAGCCTGTATCAAGTTCACAGGTACAGCAGCAACTGTGTGCTTGATTTAACCACCTGTCTACCATATAAACTTACCTCTGTAGACAAATGGATAGTAATTAGAAATATTTTGCTCAAGCTTAAATGAATACCAATTACTTGATAAAACAGTAAAAACTGCATTTTCTTTACAATAATCAGTTATATTTTGAAACACAAATCTTGAGTCAAACTGATTGGTAAAGTGGTTGTAAACCCTTACATATACATAGTGACGTGGCTAGCCTTAGATGATACACTGAAGTCAAACAAATCCTCATACATAAGTTGTACCTGTTTACCTGCAGCCCTCTCTTCTGTAGATTGTTCTAAAAACACAAAGATCAAAGGAGTTATTCTCAGCTTTAGCAGCAGTGGATAGGGATCAAAAGTAACACACCAGAGAGCTAGAGTACAGAGTTCCTGGTTCATAACCACTTTAAGTCTAAATTCAAAAGAGGGAAAAGGCTGCTTATGGCAAATATCTATAACATTGCAACTATTTGGCCAATCAAATACAAAAATGTTGGATTTACTAGTTAAGAGCTTTTCAATTTATAGTACACTTTCATGAATAGACAAAATTAGATATGTTGGCTGCTATTAACTGCTTAGCATAGAGTATATTTCAGAGAAAACTAACTTATGACCTTTAGACAGGATTAAAGTTTATTTTATCCTGAAAGGAAGTCAGATATTAGCAGTGCAATTTGGGGGTGGAGTATGGGCAATAGACATAGATTTCTTTTCACTGTTGCATTGTCTGGGTCATTTTTGTTTGTCTTAACCATAAAATAAAATGTGTTAAGGACTTTTCTGGGCAAACTAAAACACATATCATATATATATATATATATATATATATATATATATATATATATATATATATATATATATATATCTATCTATCTATCTATAAATCTTTATATCTTTATCAGCTTCTCAAACCATCCCAAAAAATGTGTGCCATATCTATCATACTGTATAGGGTTGTCCCGATACCGATACTAGTATCGGTATCGGCACCGATACCGAGCATTTGCCCAAGTACTTGTACTCGGGCAAATGCTCCCGATGCTTCCCCCGATACCTAGAAGTCAGCTGTGATCGGCGCGTGGGGGAGTTACAAGATTCTCCCCCAGCGGCTTTCACCAGCTTTAGTGACAGACAGCGGTGATCGCTCACAGCTGACTGTCACTGCATCCTCCTCCGTGCCCCCTCCTTTCCTCTGTCCTTCTCAGCTGTCCCCTCCGTTCTGCTCTTATCTGTCCTTATCTGTCCCTCTCAGCTGTCCCCTCGTTCTGCTCTTATCTGTCCCCTCGTTCTGCTCTTATCTGTCCCCTCCGTTCTCCCCTTCAGTTCCTCCGTCCTCCCCCTCCTTCCTTTGTGTATGGATAGAGTCAGCTGGCTCTGTCCATTCACATAACTGAAACATTGTAATCTTCTGTGATTACGATGTGTCAGTTTATGAATGGAGAGAAGCTGCGGTCTTCTCTCCATTCATTGTCAGTGCAGCTGACGCTGCAGAGAAAGGGACTGGGGATTCTCTATCCTCTGTCTCTTTCTCTGTCTCAAGGGGGAGATATCAGAGGTCTGTTAAGATCCCTGATATCTCACCAAAGCCCCCCAAAAGGGCTGATTAAAAAAAAAAAAAAAAACAATAAAGAATAAAAGAAATATTATTGTAAAAAATAAAAATTGTAAAAAAAAAAAATAACACACACATACAACGTTCACCCCCTCCCCCCCCCCAAAAAAAAAAGCAAGCACTGTTAAAAAAAAAAAAAAAATGAAAAAAAAACACTGTCACGTGACATTAAAAAAAAAGTATCGGTAATCGGTATCGGCGAGTACTTGAAAAAAAGTATCGGTACTTGTACTCGGTCCTAAAAAAGTGGTATCGGGACAACCCTAATACTGTATAATTATTTTCTATCACAAAGGCCAGTACAATCAGATTTTTCAGGCAAGCTCTTGTCACAGCATTCTTTGCTATGCAAACCTCCATTATGCTCCAATAAGTCAGGGCAAAGTTGCATCAAGCTCAGAGAATGTTAGTAAAACCATGATTCTGAGCTATTCAGAAGAGGGAGATACTGTCTGTCACTTGTCAGGGATTAGCAATGTAGTCAAGTACAGAAATTGAATTTCAGGATAAAAAGTAGAGCCAATGACCAGGTAGACAGTGCACTTGACTCAATGGTATTGATTTAATACAGGCAAATGAACTGTTTATTTTTCAAGGGAATTTGCATTAATTATTTCATTATGTAAATGAAATTGTATTGCTTTGTTAAAAGTGCTAGGATTATATTATTGCTTTCTGTATCTGTTTTCTTGTTCTAAATATCTAATCTATTTTGCCTTGAAATAAGAAAACAGTGATTTGCAAGCCATGTAATTACCTTCTATAACTCACCATGAAAACTTTACATACACTTTACTTCTATAGCTTCATAAAAATCATCTGTATACTGAATGCAATAAATAAGTTGGTAACATTTAAAATGATAATGTTGCATCAATTTATTGTTGTTTTCTTCCTCTGTAAGAGCTGAAAATATATACTATTATACAGTATATTTAAATATAATAACTGTAGCTTGCAAGCTCTCCCAAGCAGGGCCCTCCCAACCCTCTTGTATTGAATTGTACAGTACTGTCTCCCTTTATTTTGTAAAGCACTGTGCAGACTTAATAGGTTTTGGGTAGTGAAAAACCAAAGACAGGCACCACATCCCTAGAAATAGAGAGTTTCAAGGATACAGGAAGTGGTACTTTTAAGGTGCCAATTAAATAAGCAATATTTTTTTATAAAAATATACATTTTATTGGAACAACAATATGTTTAAAAGAATACATTTAATGATCAATTGTATAAATTTCATACACAATTGCAGCCACTTCTACTCAACATATTTTGCTCCAAAGGAGCTTCTTCAGGAGTTTTATAGTGCTGCATGAAGTTTAATACTTCAAAGAGAATACATAATATATATAATAAAATTCAAATATTGTTGCGCTACTATAAAAAAAGGAATTGAAATGACAATTATAGCAGCCAGCATCAACAATGTGGTGACAATGTGAAAAGTACTAAGATAAAAAGTAAAAATGCAGCGCTAAACATAGATATCAATATTGGCTAACACGTTATAAATGTGTAATGATCAAACATGCAACGTGATGATGTGGAAGCCATGTGTAGAAAAGAGAATCACTTTTTTCTACACATGGCTTTCACACCATCACGTTGCATGTTTGATCATAATATATATATATTTATTAAATTATTTTTATTAGGTTTTTACAGAATACAAGTGAAATACAGTATTTCTTCAGTTCGAATCACAGTAAGACATGAAAGGAAATAGTACATGTATATTGCATAGACAGTTTTCCTCTTGAGTATGATAGAGAGACATGTTCTCATAGTGTAGAAATTTACTCTGTCAGTATCAGCTTAAATGAGTAATACCGTTAACATAACAGAGTGAAAGTATAATAATACAGAAGTATTATTTACTCTGTCAGTATCAGCTTAAATGAGTAATACCGTTAACATAACAGAGTGAAAGTATAATAATACAGAAGTATAAAATAAAACAAAATAAAATAAAATAGAGGGGGAAGGGGAGGTGGTGGGAAAAGGGAATGACCTTACCTATGGTCCAACCCTCATACAAGCATATAAGTTTCTAATAGGGTAAGGTACCTGTATAATACTTTAAAGATAACTTTATTGATTACCTTTAAACCATGTTGTCCATATTTTCCAGTGTTTATCAAACTGTTTCTTGTTACCACGCCTAATAGGCAGTAGGGATTCATAAATATTATGGGTTTGGGTATTTATAAAAACTTCAGAGGCATTTGGTGCTTTGTCCACCTTCCAATGTTTTTCTATTAGTGTTCTAGCCACTAGAAGAATGTGAGTAATCCCTGTTCTAAATTAAATGGGGAAGAATTCAATACCTATATTCAATATTGCTAGGCATGGGTTGGAGCGAGTTAGAACCCCAATAATACTAGATATTGAATGGAAGATAGAGTTCCAGAAGCTGGTTAGTTTGCAGGCCCAGAACATGTGGAGCAAGGTACCTGTTGCTCCACAGTTTCTCCAGCCCAGTGGGGAGTTCTGTCCAAATTTGGATATTCTATAGGGTGTGAGATATCATCTAAGGGCTATTTTCTGAGACAGTTCCCAGTGGTTGACGCATTTAGAGGCTTTGTAAAGTGATTGAAAAATGCGTATTGCCATTGTGCATTTGTAATATTTATGTCTGGTTCTGACTTCCATTTTCTATAAGGGTGGGATTTTATGAAATCTAGTTTGTGTTGGAAGAGGTTGTAGAACAAGGAAATACCTGTAAGAGCGGTTGGTCTCGTGTTGAAGAACTGCCGCACTTCTTTTGGGAGATGTAAATGATGTGATTTAATGGATCCTAGAAGGTGAGTTATTTGGATGTGTTTGTATTGATCGGTCGGTAGAAGGTTGAATTGTTTTTTTAAGAGAAGCAAAGGGTATGATAGCCTTATTAAGATATAGGTCAGCAATTGTTTTAATACCCTTGTCGTGCCAATCCGTGACGGCAAGATTTGGAATAATGTGAGATAGGATTGTTATAGCTATAGGGATGTCTATTTGGTTGAGAATTGGCGTTGGGATCTTTCAGAAGTCCCTCCAGGCCAGCAATGAGGCTTGGATGGTGAGAGGTAGTCTGTGCAAGGGAAACTACTTCCAAATATCTAGGAGTAGGAGGTCTTTCAGATTTTTAATAGGGTTTAGGGCTTGTTCGATGTTGCACCATAAAGAGACAGGTGATGGGTCAAACCATTATTTAAGTTGTGTAAGAATAGCAGCTGGACAATAATCCTTGATATCAACTAGTCCTATACCTCCCTCCATTCTATGTTTGACCAGAAGGGCTTTGGAGCATCTAGGTCTTTTGGATTTCCAAATATATCTAGAGAGTAGGGCATCAAGGTCTTGATATGTGTGTTGTGAATTGGGACTGTTATGCCCTATACACACGATCAGACTTTCCGACGGAATATGTGCTTGTTGTCAGAAATTCCGACCGTGTGTGGGCTCCATTGGACTTTTTCCATCGGAATTTCCAACACACAAAGTTTGAGAGCAGGCTATAAAATTTTCCGACAACAAAATCCGTTTGCGTAAATTCTGACCATGTGTGGCCAATTCCGAAGCAAAAAGTGCCACGCATGCTCAGAATAAATTCAGAGACGGAACTGCTCGGTCTGGTAAAATTAGCATTCGTAATGGATATAGCACTTTCGTCACGCTGCAATATTTTAAATTGTTTAATGCAGCGCACTCTCTTCTTCTTTATAATGCTAGAAGAATGAAGTTGTTTTGCTGCTCATATTCACACAGACTTCTCACAAACATCTTTCTTTATTATTTCTTTTCTAAATTGTTTATTTATATATTGAAAAAGGTCCACATGGACCACAAATGAACAATTCCACATAGAAAATAACATGTATCAACAGGTATGTATCTTGTAACATAACTTCCAACAAACATTTAAATCTGTCAGTTGTGTCATGCATGTTAGGTGGGTTCTTTATTTCCTGTTGAATCTCATAGAGCATTGTTATGTAGTGCTTATCTTACTGTCTCTGTTTCTAGCCTTGTGAAGGGGGATTTACCTGTGATCCTTCAAGGCATAGTTGTGATGTCAGGTGGCCTCCTGGGACCAGTTCCACTTCTTTTTTTTATTTTATAGAAAATTAAAAGAAATAAAGGATATAAAGGTGGAAGAATAAGAGAAAGAGAAAATAAGATGGGGTGGGTGGGGGGAAGAGGGTAGGAGGTGAGTAGAAAGAGGGGGGGAGGGATCCCCATTTATATGTATTGGTACTAGTTCCCGTCTAACTTGTGTTTGAATTTCCAGTCGGTGACTTGTCAAGTCCGTCAGTGGTTGTACTTGGTTGAGATGAGGGAGTGATTCCTCTCAGTGATTGGCCTTCATCTGAGTATAAGAACATGTTCCACAGTTGCCATGTTTTGGAGAATATCTCCTGTCTATTTTGAGCCGTGAGGATGAGATCCTCCATTTTTCTGATTTCCTCCACTTTTGTGAACCATAGTTCAATTGAGGGAGGGTGTGGGGATTTCCAGTTTAGTGGAATACAGGCTTTGGCTGCATCTAGTAGGTGTCAAATCACAGATTTTTTGTATGTCCGTCCTAGTATGTTTGATGCGTGTAGAAGGAAGAAAGCTGGGTTGTCTGGTATTGTACGTTCAGTAAACCTTTGGACCGTCTCTCGGATCATTTGCCAGAATTGTGTTGGTTTAGGACAAGTCCAGAAGATGTGTATTAGGGTTACCTTGTCTGATAGACATCGCCAACATAGGTCAGATGTTGTCAGAAATAACTTGTGTAGGACTACTGGGGTTCTATACCAACGGGAATTGATTTTGTAGTTTGGTGGTTTCTTGCGTTTTAGCGCAGATGGAGGATTTATGTGTGAATCTGAGTATGTGGTTTCTTGTGGTAATGTCGAACTGGCGGTCCAGGTCATTTTCCCACTTGAGAAGTCCCGGGGGAACAAAATCTGTGGGGGGTGTAATTAGGAGTTTGTATGTCAATGAGAGAGTATGTGGGAGTACTCCATTGTCAGTGCAGAGTTCTTCCAGTGTCGTAAGTGGTTGGTCATTCTCAGATGGAGGTTCCATAGTGTTGAGAAAGTGGATCAATTGAAGCGATCTTAGGAAGTCCAAGCGGAACGGCCCCGAGGCGTCAGAGAGCTCCATGATTGACTTCCATTGTCCACCAGAGCTGAAATGCGAAGCCTGGTGTAGGCCCGCTCCACTCAAACTTTGAAAGACCCCATCACTTAAGCCAGGGGCAAATTGAGGGTTACCCAGTATAGGGCGTAGTGGGGAGTTTTGGGTAGATAGAGATGCCTGAGCTATGAGAAAAGCACTGATTTTGGCAGTGGTGCCAATCAGGGGATGTCGTTTGACATCCATTGGTAGTGCAGTATAACACCATGGTGCGCTACTCAAGGGAATCTCGATTTGCGCATGTTCTAGTTGTGTCCACAGTTTAGTCTTGTGGTGTCGGCACCAGTCCACTAGTCTGCCCAGGTGAATTGCGTGGTAATAGGTGTGAATATCTGGCAGTGCCAGGCCACTGTAAGGTTTAGGGAGTATGAGAAGCTTTTTAGCGAGTCTAGGTCGTTTACGGGCCCAAATTAATTCTGTGAAGACTGATTGCACTTGCTTAAAATAGATTGCAGGTATCCAAAATGGTAGGACCTGCATGAGATACAGAAATTTGGGGAGGATGGTCATTTTTAGTATATTACAGCGGCCCAGCCACGAGTGGAGTCCTGTGTGCCATTGATTTAGTAGTGCTTTAACCTTTTTTAGAAGGGGCGGGAAGTTTAGTTCATATAGTTTAGAGAAATTTTGTGGAATATCTTTCTTTATTATTTCTCGTGATTTCATGAATATAATATTTTGATTTGTCACATCTACAGAAAATTCTTTATTTTTTTAAATTTATTTTTTGGTATTATTTGTTGTATTTTTTTAAAATACAGTTCTCCTGTTTTTTTTTGTTTTGTTTTTTGGTGATCTCCAGAATAGTTTTGGGTGTGTTTTGTGTGTCAAGTTACCACAATACCATTATTATCTTGTCTTTTTTAATCTCAAGGAGATTGGTTGGTGTTGGTGTCCCTTGTTAATTTCACATTGTATTTTTGAAATGTACCTGCTTACTCACAAACAAACTGTCCCTTTTGAAGGAAAATACACATAGGCAAGTATTAGTTCCAAAAAAAACCTTTATTAAGGGGTCCTAACCAAATAAAGAGGGAGGCAACGCTGGAGAAACAGCAGAAATTGGCGAAGCCTTTGGCCCCCAGGGCACACATCAACTATTTTCAGGCAAAACGGCTGGCCTGAGGAGTCCTTATCTAAGGGAGTACAATCTGGTCCAGAAGTCCAAGAGATCATGAACAGCAGCAGATGACATCTATGTCCCCAGGCTGTGGTCATACAAAAGCCTGCATCTTTTGAAAGACCAGACTGAACCCAGGTCATCACTTTCTTGTCTTCCATCCACTCTTCCTTCCAGGTTGGGGCTGTGGTGTTGGCGTTGTGGCAGGAGACGGAGGATGATGCAAATCACACAGGTGGGTATTGGGTGTGATTTCGCCCCTCAACCCCTTATTTAATGTTTTATAAATGATTTCCTCACTCATGAGGTGTTGCCCCTCCTGCATGTCCTGCATTTTTGTGGCAGCCATGGAGGCAAATGCCTCTTCACGAGTGGGGTGGCTCTGAGGGACGCAGAAGCCTCCTGAATCAGTATGAGCACTGACTCCTCCACGTTACTCCCCTTCCTGGGTCTTTTGTTTGGAAGGTGGAGGGGAGGAACCTGTGATTGTGTGAGGCTCCTACTGGGCCCTGCCACTTCCTGGCTGCCACTTACCCTGGCCACCTCCTGGCTGCCACTAACCCCCGCCTCCTCTGGTGAGCCACATTCCACAGCCTCCTCCTGTGTGCCACATTCCACAGCCTCCTCCTGGCTGAGGTCTTCCTGTGTATGAAAAAGGGACATAGTTTTAGTTTTTTCTTCATCAATTACACACAATTTTCATCTCATGACTGTTGCAAATTGAATGTTAATAAATAGAAAAGACTATCATTTTGAGCCCAGCATTTTTCATTCTTCTCCCAATTATTTTTGCCCACTACTGTCTATTGATATGTAAACGCCTTTATTAAATCAGCAATTAGTGATCAATAATAACATCTAGTAAACATAATTTTTTTTTTTTGACAAGAAATCTGTAGAACAATGCTATACCTGACTCAAGCTGGGCTCCTCCACTTCTTCCTGGCTGGAAGTCCCAGGTTGGACATCAGAATCCTCAGCTGGGGTGGAAGATAGGGTGGAATGAAGAGTGAAAGGAAGAGTTGAGAGGGATTCCCTGACTTCAGTCTGGTCTGACAGAAATCACAGTCTCTCATAGTACCACAGCCTGGGGAAATAAATGTCATCTGCTGCAGCTCCTGATCTCTGGGAATCCTGGACCTTCTTGCGCTCCCTAAGATATGTGCTCCTCAGGCCACCAATTTTGGCTTTTAAATAGGGGATGGTTGCCGTGGAGACCACCGGCTTTACCAACTCCAGCAGTTTCTCCAGCACTGCCTGCCTCTTTTGTTTATGATTATAATGCGGGTGTTTGACCTGCCCCTGATGTTCTTTCTAATCCATTCCTCGCCCCTTCTCTTTCGGCGCAGTGGGGGAGAGCACATGGCGGAGAGACAACAGGTGCATGATAATAGCAGCAACGAGGAGGAAAGCCCAGAGCCAGAAATGTCACAATCCCGGTAGAGATTTAAGGCCTCAAATATGGCCTTTGTTGAGATGGTGGAGATGGTGGACATATTGAAGAGGGACGACTATGATGGGAAGCATGGACCTTACCCCAACCCAAATGTCAGAAAGGCCAAGATCATGGCTAAAGTTGTGAAGAGTTGCACAGGAATTTTGGGGTACGGCAATCCAAGGATCAACTCAGGAAACAGTGGTCGGACCTCAAATTAAGGGAGTAAGATCAGTATAGAAGGATCAGAAGAGTGTTGCAAAAAAGTAAGTAGTTGTCCTGTGTTCCTATTCTTTCTCTTTATGAGGTTGGTGCTGCTCCATGTGCTTTTCTTTACTGTTGTACATTTTAAAATGACAACTTTAATGTTCATGGGCACATTAATCGTTCGTAGGAAACATTGTTCGTTCGGCCACTAAAATACGATGTTTTGGCCAGATGCAGTTCAATACGTTTTTTCGGGCCTACTTCTATTAATAAAAGTTTGTTGTCTAGATGGGTTTGTAACTAGAATGAAATGCGTAAACTAGATTCTGTGTAAGGAGAGGACACTCAGCACATCTGGACGCTGGAGCACTAGTGTGGGACAAAATAACACCCTTTTTATTAGGGGGCCCACACAGGTGTCTCCATCTGTGAAGCTTGCACAAAACAGGTAAGTATTTAAGCTTTACAAAGGGCAAAACAATTTCTTCAATTTGGAACGCTGACAAAACAGACAATTGTACCCCACTTCCAAGCAATGTTTCATATTCCTATTTCTGCCATCAAATATCTGTGTGCCAAGTATACCTATTTTTGTTCATATAGGGGAGAAAAGACTCAGAAGAGGACACCACTCATCAGAGGAGACCAGGGACCCCCCACCTCAGGAAGAAGGGGAAATCCCCCAAACCCAACCAGAGGAGGAAGAGGGAGACATTGTAGAAATTGTCACCACAACAGGTGAGTGTCTACGACCACAGCTTTAGGTAAGGGATGGATGCCTGCATATTTATAATACATGGTGTGTTTTTGTTTTTTTTGTAGGTGATCGGGATGTTGTGGAAGAGGAATGACATTTCACCAGTGAAAGTGCCCAGATCCTCATCGGGGAGATAACGGGGTGTAATAGAGATTTAGAAAACCTAAAGCAAAACATCAATGACATTCAAAACAAAATGAAGAACATCATTGATGTTTTATGGAGAATCTAAAACACCCAGAAATCCCTAGATTTCTTTTCTTTTTTGTAACAAAGTTTTTTTATGTATGTTAAAAGCCAAATTTAGAAGATGCACACAGTGTGTCAACATGTGCTATATGCCATCCCGGGAGATCAATGTATGCATTTTGTGGGTGCAACCCCTTCCTCAATAATAAAGTAGCTGAGAGTAAGGGGTTGCACCCACAAAACACGTCCATTGATCCCCCATGATGGCAGCTAGCACATGTTGACATTAGACAATTTGTGTGCATCTTCTAAGTTTGGCTTTTACAGGGGTTACATCACCCCATCTGCTGAACGCAATATCAAACACAGTTTGTACATACTCATGTCTGATATTGCCTTCACTTTATAAAAGTTGAACTTTGTAAGTTCCAGAGTTGTGTATTGTTTTATGGGTTTATGCATGCCTGTTTTACCTTAATAAAAGGCAATTTCTACTTAATGTGACCTTTAAAAATGTTATACAACAAACATGTTGGTTTGTTCAAAAACCCTTTTAGAAACGCACATGTATTTGTGCTTTGATTAAAAAGATTAATAATCAACAATGTGTGGCTTCTTCTTTCAATGATCAAAAGCATTTTTTGGAGTAAAGTTGTTGTTTTTAGTGACAATGTGGGTTATTTACTAAAGGCAAATCCACTTTGCACTACAAGTGCAGTTTCAGTGCAGTCTCAAGTGCACTTGTAGTGCAAAGTGTATTTTCCTTTAGTAAATAACACCCAACAGTGCTTTCTAATTTTACACAATCATGCCATTTTCATGACTCCCCAAATTTCAGTCATGGTGTTATGGTCATGATGTTAAAATTATTAATATTTTTGTCAGTTATGCATTACATACATTAACAAAAAAAAAAGGTGTGTGTGTAGCAGACCCACAACATAATAATAATAGTTAGCCGAAGAAGAGATTGTCACCTCATGTGTCAATGAAATTTAGTTTGCACTGTTGAAGAAAATGGCCAAAAAACTAGAACATTAATAAAATATAACTGAGGAGACAGCTAAAAGAAAGCCAAGCAGTAAATCAAAGCAAATATTTGTTCAGTTTCAAATATATTTTTATTTAAAAAATGTCTCAGACATTGTCTGGCATATCGATGGCCCCCCTACCCACAAAGTATTCCATGTATCTTATACGGACCTCGCGGGCACTCTGGGGGGGCAAGCCAGGACGGCCAGTTTCAAGTGCCGTCAGGGTTGGTTCATTAATATGAATTCTGGCCTCAGGTCCAACTGAGGCAGCATAGTTGAAAGAATTTCTCAAAAAGTTGTGGAGAACACAGCAACAAAGGATAATGTGAGTGAGTTTATATTCTGCCATGTGTATCAGTGTAAGAAATAGGCAGAACTGGCTGGCCATTATTCCAAACGTATTCTCCACCACTCTTCTGGCTCTGGCCAGCCAGTAATTAAAAACCCTCTGGTCTGGGGTGAGGGTCCTCATAGGGAATAGCCACATAAAATGGTCCCCCAGCACAAACGCTTCATCTGCAACGAAGACGAATGGGAGTCCTTCCGCATTGTCTTCTGGAGGTGGCAAGCCCAAACTGCCATTCTGGAGACACCTGTAGAACTCGGTCTGGGCGATGACTCCACCATCTGACATCCGGCCATTCTTCCCCACGTCCACATACAGGAACTTGTAAGTAGCCAAAACCACCGCCAACATCACAATACTATTGAACCCCTTGTAATTATAATAGTATGACCCCGAGTTGGGGGGTGGGACTATGTGGACGCGTTTCCCATAAATTGCCCCTCCGCAATTAGGAAAGTCCCACCGCTGGGCAAAGTGAGAGGCCACAGTCTGCCATTCCTGTGGGTTGGAAGGAAACTGTGGAGTCAAACAAGAATAAAAAAAATTGTCATTTTGCACATAAACATTGAAAGCAGATTAGACACAAACATTCTTGGCCAACATCAGTATAACATTTATTTTAAGGAGTATTTAAAGACAAAAGTATAAGGTCCGCCTATCAGATCCATCACCCCCTCTGATGGCCCATTGTTAAAATTTTAGGGGGGGGGTGTTTTGGACAGGTAACCCTCTCCACTTCATTGAGAGATGAATGCCTAAATAATGTGTATCACTTTGGCCAGCCCCTCCTTACTTACACTATTGTCAGCTCACTGGACAAGTAAGAAGTGTCATAATACAAAAATCTAAATACACGGTGTCCAAATTAGAGCACAATTTTAACATTCTGCAATTGCCTATCAAGATAATAAGAGGATCCAAAAACTTTAAACAGTAACATTCGAAAGTATTCAGGCAGGCCCTTGCACTACATGCTTTGGGGAATTCATACAGAAATCTGACCACAAAAGAGGTAGGTATATAGTGTGTATGGGTTTTGCAAAGTCAGCAGATAGAGGATTGTTATGGGTTGACTTAGCGGTTGGGGGGAGGGATGGTTCCAAACGAGTTTGGGACCCAAAAAAAAAGCCTCTGGCACTCTGCCAGAATTTAAGGACACAAATAACATTTGTACACATTTTAGGGGTTGTTTAGGGTAAAGCACTACTATGGAGCTGACAAAATACATTGTTAAGTGACTAGGTGAGGTGGATATAGGCCCAGGAGAGCATGCTGGGGAGGTAAGTGAAGGCAAATATATATGAAGGACAAAAAAAAGTTAAAACATTCCAGCATGCATGAGGACAAAGGGGATATTCACAGCATATTACAATCATGGTAATTAGGGAATGAGGAAAGAAATACAATATATTATCAAACATTAAATACAATAAAATGTGATGTTAAAGGATAAAAATCTTACCTTAATATATTCCTTCTGCAGGACCTGATTGATGGCAGAACAGGTCTCTGGGATAATGATCCACAGAGCCTGGGGGGAGATGTCTGTCGAGAACTTGAGGTCCTGCAGGCTTCTCCCCGTCGCCAAGTACCGCAACGTGGCAATGAGCATCTGCTCCAGAGTGGTGGCTTGCCTCATGCAGATATCCTTGCTGCTAATATAAGGGGTCAGCAAAGCCAACAAATGGTGAAAAATGAGTCCGTCATCCTGAGAAAGTTCCTGAAATCATCAGAATTATTCTCACAGATCTCACGGAGCAAAGGCATGTGACAAAATTGGTCACACTGGAGCGACCAATTCTTGGTCCATGAAATCCTCCCCACCCTGTTCATGGACTGGACTTGTGTCAAAGTAAGAACCCCAACACCAAGCCCCTGCGCAGCAAAAACTCTACGATGAGTACGTACACACAACATGGCTTCAAAACGGTCGGCTGGTCAGAACAAAGTAACAGAACGCACTGAAGAACAGCAAGGCCTGTGAAGAGCGACCTGAAAATCAGCAACGAGTGGACAAAAACACAACGATAAACCAATGGGAACTCCCTACACGCACTGAAGACCAGATACAAACCCACAAGCACAAACTGAACAGCAGAAAAAAGAACTGAAAACCATGAGTCTGAAAAAGCATGAATCGTCTCTCACCAAACTTTTACTAACACGAGATTAGCAAAAGGAGCCCAAAGGGTGGCGCACTTGGTATTGAACTGTCCTTTTATAGTCCCGTCTTACGTGTTGTACGTCACCGCATTCTTGATGTTCTGAAATTCTGACAACTTTGTGCGACCATGTGTATGCAAGACAAGTTTGAGCCAACGTCCGTCAGAAAAAATCCAATGGATTTTGTTGTCGGAATGTCCAATCAATGTCCGATTGTGTGTACAGGGCATTAGAGTTCGAAATACATATAGTATTTGGGGCAGGAGCAACATTTTGAATGAAGCCAGGCGTCCCGTCCATGTCAGTTCTATATTAGCTAGTCTTTTTGTTTCTTTGGAAAGCTTGTCAATCAGAGGTGCGTAGTTAGCTTCCGCTAGGTTTTGCAGGTTCTTTGTCAGTTTTATGCCTAGGTATGTTATGCTTGATTTACTCTATGTATAGGGAAAGGTTGTTTGTAGATGGGATTTTAGAGAGGGTGATATGTCCATTTCTAGGATAATTGATTTTGTGAAATTAACTTTATAAAATGAGATTGTGCTGAATTCATTGAGGGTATCATGTGCATGTTGTAGTGATGTATTTGGGGATGATAAAAATAGGATAATATCGTCTGCAAATAGGTTTATATCGTGAGATTGTCCTTGTATGGTGAAGCCTGAGATATTAGGATGGGTTCTGATTCTTTCTGCTAAGGGCTCTATAAGTAAATTGAAAATCGAGGGGGAAAGAGGGCAAACTTGCCTCGTACCACTAGATATGATGAAGGTGTCTGAGAGTAGATTGAATGTGAAAACTTGTGCACAGAGAGAGGAGTACAAAGCTAGTATGGCAGATAGGATGAGTCCAGGGAAACCAAACTTTTGCACTGTGTGCCTCATATAGCCCCAATGTATCCTGTTGAATGCCTTCTCCACATTCAAAGATAGGAGCAGAGAAGGCAATTGGCAGGATCGAGCGTTTTGCATGACATTGATGACTCTTCTTGTGGCATCCGAGGCCTGTCTTCCTATAGTGAAGGCAGATTGATCAGGTTTTATAAGGAAAGGAAGGGAGTAGTCTACAGGCTAAAATTTTTGCATAGAGCTTGACATCAATATTGAGTAAAGATATCAGTCTAAAGTTGGGGATGTAGGCTCTTTACCCAGTTTTGGAATAGTCACCACATAGGCCTTAAACATCTCAGGGGAAAACAAGGCAGAGGACATCACAGCCAAGTAGACCATCCGTAGAGTCGGAGCTAGGTTGAATTGAAATATTTTATAATAATCATTAGGTAGTCCATCAGGACCTGGAGATTTGCCTAATGGGAGAGTATGTATCGCTTTCTTGATCTCAGGCTCAGTTATGGGAGCGTTAAGGGACATAAGTTGTGTTTGTGAAAGAGAGGGGTGTTTAATTTTTGCCAAAAAGGATTGTATGCTCTCCTCAGTTGGTTGTGGGTTGTTGGGGTCTCTGTCTAGATTGTATAATTATGAGTAATATTCGGCAAAGGAGTTTGCTATCTGTCACAGAACGTCCCTCACTCCGCTTGAGTGCTTCCGTCAGTATACCTCTTCCTAAGTTCTGGAACACGAGCCCAATGGATCTGGCTATAGGAACCCCCAAGAACTAGACAACACCAGTCTTGGAGTACATCAGAACTAACTCTTTATTTGAGATCTCACACACATTTATACAGCAGGCTGACTCAAAGCTAACCTAATTAACATGAGCTAATTTACTAAAAAATTTACCCAGACCAGATGACAGACTTGTGGGCACCGAGCTTCACACAGGATAATCAACACAATAGTTGGAGCTAATTACAATTAACAATACAAACAACAATCTCCCCCTTCCTCAGCCTAGACTGTTCGTCTGCTAGCCAGTGCTGGTGGCTAATGTGATCAGCTCATTCAATTAACACACATTACCATAAACATCAACACTGAGTTAATTAGAACAAACAACAATGAGTTGAATACCCTTAGAACCTAGACTAAACTTATTTACATTAAACACATTATAGCTGACATCAGACAGGTGAGTGGAGTTGATGACATTAGCATCTTCTCACAGTATGAGCCCCAACAGTATGGCTCAGTCACTATTGCTACTATGGCAAATACAGGGTCCCCAGAGTCTGTGTGTTTTGGGGGACATGGAGCTGAATCCAAAGTAACACCAACCCCAGGGTCCCCAGGCATACAGCTCACAGAGAGCACCATTTCCCCAAATGCCAGGGCCCATAATCTGTTGGCAAGAGGCTAGCGTTCAGTCCCCTCCAATAGCCTCTGTCTCGGGTGAGTCTGTCACACTATCTCTTTAGGGTTGAATATTTTATGATTGTCTGTTGGGTGTAGCAAATATGAAATTTTGGATTTAGTCCTGGCTGATTTGAGCCTCTGGACTAGGAATTTGCCTGCCCGGTTGCCAGAGGAATAGTGGGACAATTTTAGGGACTGTACATGTTTGTCATATTGTTCAATGAGCAGGAGTCTGAGATCATAGCGAAGTTGAGAGAGTTTTTAGGCTAGATGTGTATTCAAGTTGTTTTTATTAAGTGTCTCTAACTTTTTGATATCATTAATGAGTAGGTTCAGCTTTTGTGTCCTCTGCCTCTTCTTCCGTGCACATATCTGAAGGATTATCCCTCTAAGAAAAGCCTTATGTGCACACTAGGGATGAGCCGAAACCCCCCCCCCGGGCGGGTTCGCACCAGACCCTGCGAACGGACCGAAAATTTGCACGAACATTAGAACCCCATTGAAGTCTATGGGACTCAAACATTCAAAATCAAAAGTGCTATTTTTAAAGGCTAATTTGCATGGTATTGTCCTAGAAAGGGTTTGGGGACCCGGGTCCTGCCCCAGGGGACATGTATCAATGCAAAAAAAAGTTTTAAAAACGACCATTTTTTCGAGAGCAGTGGTTTTAATGATGCTTAAAGTGAAAAAAAAAAAGTGAAATATTCCTTTAAATATCGTACCTGGGGGGTGTCTATAGTATGTCTGTAAAATGGCGCGTTTTTTCCCATGCTTAGAACAGTCCCTGCATAAAATGACATTTTTAAAGGAATAAATGTCATTTAAAATTGCTTGCGGCTTTAATGTAATGTCGGGTCCCGACAACATGGATCAAAATCAGTGAGACAAATGGCATGGATACCCCCCCCCAGTCCATTACCAGGCCCTTTGGGTCTTGTATGGGTATTAAGGGAAACCCCGTACCCAAATTAAAAAAAGGAAAGGTGTGGGGCCCCCAGGCCCTATATACTCTGAACAGCAGTATGCAGGCGGTGCAAAAAAGATAGGGACTGTAGGTTTGTTGTTAACCAGTTGCCGACCGCTGCACGACGATGTACGTCGGCAGAATGGCACGGGCAGGCAAAAGAACTTACAGGTACGTCCTTGCCTGCCCGCGAGTGGGGGGTCCGATCGGACCCCCCCGGTGCCTGCGGCGGTTGGCAAATCTTCCCCGGCAATCGGAGGTGAGGGGGAGGCCATCCATTCGTGGCCCCCCCTCGCGATCGCTCCCAGCCAATGGGATCATTTCCCTGCCTCTGTATTGTACACAGAGGCAGAGGAAATGATGTAATCTCTCCTCGGCTCGGCATTTTCCGTTCCGGCGCCGAGGAGAGAAGACTGTAACGTGAGTGCACAACACACACACATACAGTAGAACATGCCAGGCATACATTACACCCCCGATCCCCCCCCGATCACCCTGCAATCACCCCCCCCCCCCCGTCACACTGACACCAAGCAGTTTTTTTTTTTCTGATTACTGCATGGTGTCAGTTTGTGAAAGTTAGTGTGGTAGGGCAGTTAGTGTTAGCCCCCTTTAGGTCTAGGATACCCCCCTAACCCCCCCAATAAAGTTTTAACCCCTTGATCACCCCCCGTCGCCAGTGTCGCTAAGCAATCATTTTTCTGATCACTGTATTAGTGTCACTGGTGTCGCTAGTCAGGGAGGTAAATATTTAGGTTCGCCGTCAGCATTTCATAGCGACAGGGACCCCCATATACTATCTAATAAATGTTTTAACCCCTTGATTGCCCCCTAGTTAACCCTTTCACCACTGATCACCGTATAAGTGTTACGGGTGACGCTGGTTAGTTCGTTTATTTTTTATAGTGTCAGGGAACCCGCCGTTTATTACCGAATAAAGGTTTAGCCCCCTGATCACCCGGCGGTGATATGCGTCGCCCCAGGCAGCATCAGATTAGTGCCAGTACCGCTAACACCCACGCATGCACCGTACACCTCCCTTAGTGGTATAGTATCTTAACGGATCAAAATCTGATCCGATCAGATCTATACTAGCATCCCCAGCAGTTTAGGGTTCCCAAAAATGCAGTGTTAGCGGGATCAGCCCAGATACCTGCTAGCACCTGTGTTTTGCCCCTCCGCCCGGCCCAGCCCACCCAAGTGCAGTATCGATCGATTACTGTCACTTACAAAACACTAAACGCATAACTGCAGCGTTCGCAGAGTCAGGCCTGATCCCTGCGAATGCTAACAGTTTTTTTGGTAGCGTTTTGGTAAACTGGCAAGCACCAGCCCCAGGCAGCGTCAGGTTAGTCCCAGTACCGCTAACACCCACGCACGCACCGTACACCTCCCTTAGTGGTATAGTATCTGATCGGATCAATATCTGATCCGATCAGATTTATACTAGCATCCCAAGCAGTTTAGGGTTCCCAAAAATGCAGTGTTAGGGGGATCAGCCCAGATACCTGCTAGCACCTGCGTTTTGCCCCCCGCCCAGCCCAGCCCAGCCCACCCAAGTGCAGTATTGATCGATCACTGTCACTTACAAAACACTAAACACATAACTGCAGCGTTCGCAGTCAGGCCTGATCCCTGCGATCGCTAACAGTTTTTTTGGTAGCGTTTTGGTGAACTGGCAAGCACCAGCGGCCTAGTACACCCCGGTCGTAGTCAAACCAGCACTGCAGTAACACTTGGTGATGAGGCAAGTCCCATAAGTGCAGTTCAAGCTGGCGAGGTGGCAAGCACAAGTAGTGTCCCGCTGCCACCAAGAAGACAAACACAGGCCCGTCGTGCCCATAATGCCCTTCCTGCTGCATTCGCCAATCGTAATTGGGAACCCACCACTTCTGCAGCGCCCGTACTTCCCCCATTCACATCCCCAACCAAATGCAGTCGGCTGCATGAGAGGCATTTTCTTTATGTCCTCCCGAGTACCCCTACCCAACAAACCCCCCCCAAAAAGATGTCGTGTCTGCAGCAAGCGCAGATATAGGCGTGACACCCGCTATTATTGTCCCTCCTGTCCTGACAATCCTGGTCTTTGCATTGGTGAATGTTTTGAACGCTACCATACACTAGTTGAGTATTAGCGTAGGGTACAGCATTGCACAGACTAGGCACACTTTCGCAGGGTCTCCCAAGATGCCATCGCATTTTGAGGGACCCGAACCTGGAACCGGTTACAGTTATAAAAGTTAGTTATAAAAAAAAGTGTAAATTATATATAAAAAAAAAAAAAAAAGTTGTCGTTTTATTGTTCTCTCTCTCTCTATTCTCTCTCTATTGTTCTGCTCTTTTTTTTACTGTATTCTATTCTGCAATGTTTTATTGTTATTATGTTTTATCATGTTTGCTTTTCAGGTATGCAATTTTTTATACTTTATAGTTCACTGTGTTTTATTGTTAACCATTTTTTTGTCTTCAGGTACGCCATTCACGACTTTGAGTGATTATACCAGAATGATGCCTGCAGGTTTAGGTATCATCTTGGTATCATTCTTTTCAGCCAGCGGTCGGCTTTCATGTAAAAGCAATCCTAGCGGCTAATTAGCCTCTAGAAAGCTTTTACAAGCAGTGGGAGGGAATGCACCCCCACCGTCTTCCGTTTTTTTCTCTGGCTCTCCTGTCTCAACAGGGAACCTGAGAATGCAGCCAGTGATTCAGCCAGCTGACCATAGAGCTGATCAGAGACCAGAGTGGCTCCAAACATCTCTGTGGCCTAAGAAACCGGAAGCTACAAGCATTTCATGACTTAGATTTCGCCGGATGTAAACAGCGCCATTGGGAAATTGGGAAAGCATTTTATCACACCGATCTTGGTGTGGTCAGATGCTTTGAGGGCAGAGGAGAGATCTAAGGTCTAATAGACCCCAATTTTTTCAAAAAAGAGTACCCGTCACTACCTATTGCTATCATAGGGGATATTTACATTCCCTGAGATAAATTTGATAAAAAATGATAAAAAAAAAAAAATGAAAGGAACAGTTTAAAAATAAGATAAAAAAGCAAAGAAAAAAAAAATCACCCCTGTCCCCCCCTGATCTCGCGCTAAGGCGAACACAAGCGTTGGTTTGGCATCAAATGTAAACAGCAATTGCACCATGCATGTGAGGTATCACTGCGAAGGTCAGATCGAGGGCAGTAATTTTAGCAGTAGACCTCCTCTGTAAATCTAAAGTGGTAACCTGTAAAAGCTTTTAAAGGCTTTTAAAAATGTATTTATTTTGTTGCCACTGCGCGTTTGTGCGCAATTTTAAAGCATGTCATGTTTGGTATCCATGTACTCGGCCTAAGATCATCTTTTTTATTTCATCAAACATTTGGGCAATACAGTGTGTTTTAGTGCATTAAAATTTAAAAAAGTGTGTTTTTTCCCCAAAAATGCGTTTGAAAAATCGCTGCGCAAATACTGTGTGAAAAAAAAATGAAACACCCACCATTTTATTCTGTAGGGCATTTGCTTTAAAAAAAATATAATGTTTGGGGGTTCAAAGTAATTTTCTTGCAAAAAAAATAATGTTTTCATGTAAACAAAAAGTGTCAGAAAGGGCTTTGTCTTCAAGTGGTTAGAAGAGTGGGTGATGTGTGACATAAGCTTCTAAATGTTGTGCATAAGATGCCAGGACAGTTCAACCCCCCCAAATGACCCCATTTTGGAAAGCTATTTGCTGAGGGGCATGTCGAGTCCATGGAATATTTTATATTGTAACACAAGTTGCGGGTAAGAGACAATTTTTTTTTTTTTTTTGCACAAAGTTGTCACTAAATGATATATTGCTCAAACATGCCATGGGAATATGTGAAATTACACCCCAAAATACATTCTGTTGCTTCTCCTGAGTACGGGGATACCAAATGTGTGAGACTTTTTGGGAGCCTAGCCGCGTACGGGACCCCGAAAACCAAGCACTGCCTTCAGGCTTTCTAAGGGCGTAAATTTTTGATTTCACTCTTCACTGCCTATCACAGTTTTGGAGGCCATGGAATGCCCAGGTGGCACAAACCCCCCCAAATGACCCTATTTTGGAAAGTAGACACCCCAAGCTATTTGCTGAGAGGTATAGTGAGTATGTTGCAAACCTCACTTTTTTCACAAAGTTTTGAAAATTTAAAAAAAAAAAAAATGTTTTTTCTTGTCTTTCTTCATTTTCAAAAACAGATGAGAGCTGCAAAATACTCACTATGCCTCTCAGCAAATAGCTTGGGGTGTCTACTTTCCAAAATGGGGTCATTTGGGGGGGTTTGTGCCACCTGGGCATTCCATGGCCTCCGAAACTGTGATAGGCAGTGAAGAGTGAAATCAAAAATGTACACCCTTAGAAATCCTGAAGGTGGTGATTGGTTTTCAGGGCCCCGTATGCAGCTAGGCTCCAAAAAAGTCCCACACATGTGGTATCCCCATACTCAGGAGAAGCAGCTAAATGTATTTTGGGGTGCAATTCCACATATGCCCATCGCCTGTGTGAGCAATATATCATTTAGTGACAACTTTGTGCAAAAAAAAAATGTGTCACTTTCCCGCAACTTGTGTCAAAATATAAAATATTCCATGGACTCAACGTGCCACTCAGTAAATAGCTTGGGGTATCTACTTTCCAAAATGGGGTCATTTGGGGGGGTTGTGCCATCTGGGCATTTTATGGCCTTCAAAACAGTGATAGGTGGTGAGGAGTGAAATCAAAAATTTACGCCCTTAGAAATCCTGAAGACGGTGATTGGTTTTCGGGGCCCCGTACGCGGCTAGGCTCCCAAAAAGTCCCACACATATGGTATCCCCGTACTCAGGAGAAGCAGCTGAATGTATTTTGGGGTGCAATTCCACATATGCCCATGGCCTGTGTGAGCAATATATCATTTAGTGACAACTTTTTGTATTTTTATGGGCTCAACATGCCTCTCAGCAATTTCCTTGGGGTGTCTACTTTCCAAAATGGGGTAATTTTGGGGGGGGGGGACGGTGTACTGCACTGCCATTTTAGCACCTCAAAAAATGACATAGGCAGTCATAAACTAAAAGCTGTGTAAATTCCAGAAAATGTACCCTAGCTTGTAACTTTTGCGCAAACCAATAAATATACACTTATTGACATTTTTTTTACCACAGACATGTGGCCGAATACATTTTGGCCTAAATGTATGACTAAAATTGAGTTTATTGGATTTTTTTTATAACAAAAATTAGAAAATATCATTTTTTTTCAAAATTTTCGGTCTTTTTCAGTTTATAGCGCAAAAAATAAAAACGGCAGAGGTGATCAAATACCATCAAAAGAAAGCTCTATTTGTGGGAAGAAAAGGACGCAAATTTCGTTTGGGTACAGCATTGCATGACCGCGCAATTAGCAGAACGCAGTGCCAAATTGTAAAAAGTGCTCTGGTCAGGAAGGGGGTAAATCCTTCCGGGGCTGAAGTGGTTAAGTAGAATCTGTTTGTAATTTTGAACTGGTACATTTTTAAAGTATAGCTCCAGCCAAAAAATCTATTTTTAAGCTTTTTGGAAAACATAGGGAAGGGTTATCACCCCTGTGACATTTGTTTTGTTGTCTGTGCTCCTCTTCAGAAGATTTCATCTCACTTTCTGTCACAATGACAAATGTTTTTAGAAAATTTGGGGTTTTTAGTGAAACAAGGATTGGTGATAAAGCATCAGTGGAAAGGAGAAACGTTTTCCCCATAATAACTCTTACAGGAGAGAATTTCCCTTCCTAGGGGTAGATTTCTTCTCACTTCTTGTTGTCTCCTTCTGTTTGCAAGTAGGAGTCGTTTGTAAGTTGGATGTTTGAAAGTAGGGGCCTGCCCTATATACTCTGCAGATATTGTGGCCTTAGGTGTTAGGTGTTGGTGTTGCCACAACACTGTAAGCCCTCACAGGGCCCTGCGGTGAAATATTAGATCAAGAATTGTAATTACATGCTCCTGTTGAACAGGGGCAGAAAAAATAGGCCTTTGGTGATGGTGGTGGTGCTGGTGCCACAACACTGTAAGTCCTCACAGTTACTCTTGGTGGGCACTGGAAAGGGCCCTGCTGTGAAATATTAGCTCAAGAATTGTAATTACATGCACCTGTTGAACAGGGGCAGAAAAATTGGGCCTTTGGTGGTGGTGGTGCTGGTGCCACAACACTGTAAGTCCTCACAGTTACTCTTGGTGGGCGCTGGAATGGGCCCTACTGAGAAATATTAGATCAAGAATTGTAATTACATGCACCTGTTGAACAGGGGCAGAAAAATTGGGCCTTTGGTGGTGGTGGTGCTGGTACCACAACACTGTTAGTCCTCACAGTTACTCTTGGTGGGCGCTGGAACGGGCCCTGCTGTGAAATATTAGATCAAAAATTGTAATTACATGTCTCTGTTGAACAGGGACAGAAAAATTGGGCCTTAGGCACTGGTGCTTGTGCCACAACACTGCAACCCCTCACAGATACTCTAGTTGGAGTGCAGGAACGAGCCCTACTGCAAAGAATTGCATCACAAATTGTAATTACACGCCCCTGTTAAACAGGGGCTGAAAAATTGGGGCTTAGGCACTGGTGCTGGTGCCACAACACTGCAACCCCTCACAGATACTCTAGTTGGAGCGCAGGAACGAGCCCTGCTGCAAAGAATTGCATCAAAAATTGTAATTACATGCCCCTGTTAAACAGGGGCTGAAAAAATGGGCCTTAGCCACTGGTGGCAGCGCCCAGAAACAAAAATATTCTTACAAGCTATCAGCATGATCATTGAGGAGGAAGAGGATAGTCAATCAGCATAATAGGATAGTCACTCAGCATCAGCATAGGCAGTCTTCAAGGGAGCTGATATTTCAAAAAAATGCATTCGGTTACATCAGCATCAGGTGCTTGATATCTGGTGGTGATCCAAGACTGATTCATTTTTATGAAGGTCAGTCGATCAACCGAGTCGGTGGACAGGTGCACCCTGTGATCAATTACAAAGCCTCCAGCAGCACTGAATGTGCGTTCCGAAATAACGCTGAATGCAGGACAGGCCAGTAGCTCAATTGCATACTGTGCAAGCTCTGGCCAGTGATCCATCCTCAAGACCCAGTAACCCAGAGGATTTTTGGTGGGAAAGGTGTCCAAGTCAGATCTTGCCCCTAGGTATTCCTGCACCACGTAAAACAGATGCTGGCGATGGTTGCTGGAACCTATTATACCTTGCGGCTGCGGACTAAAAAACTGTCTAAACGCGGAGTGCGCATGTGCGAGAGCTCCAACATGGCCGCTTAAGCCTGGAGCACCGCACCACCCCGGACCAACGATCGGCACAACGCCTGCCCCGGACCGAGGAGAACCGTCCTGGTCACCCCCCCTAAACCAGGTACAGCAGGGGATTACAGCGGGATGTCCGGTCCCCAATCCTGCCGCGATTTAGGCCCGCAGTTCGCTGCGGCGGCGCAGGAGGGGTGTACCAAGATGGCCGCCGGCATCGATTCTACTAGGCCTCATGCAGCCACCTAGCCTAAAGGCCCAGAACACAGACCTATACTGACCCCCCCGACCCTGACTTATGCCCAAGCGGCACAGGGAGGCCCCAGCACGATCCAGACTTGTCATCAGGGCCTTCCCCAGCACCAAGCCCCCTCCATAGCCCAGAAAGAGCTAATGACCAGCGGGCAGGCAGAGGATGGAGCCCTTTCCTCCTCTATATCCTCCCAACTACCATCTTCAGCAGACACTTCCCCTGGATACACTGTAAAGGACATCTCCGCACTCCAAGAAGATCTTTTTACTAAATTCTCAGCTTTATTAGAAAAGGGTCTGGCCAATACAGCAATTCAGATCACTAATGCCATTAAAACAGACCTATCTAGCCTGGGCTCCAGAATTGAGGCTACGGAAGACAAAATAGATAACACTGTCGCCAGAACCAACCAAAATGCTGCGCACATCCAGACCGTTCAAGAACAACTGGACACAGCCCTCTCAAGAATTGATGAACTCGAGAACAGGTCCAGGAGGTATAATTTCAGAATTAGAGGCCTCCCGGAATCTTTTACGGATATCCACCTTACGGTGCAGGACTTTATCGCAGAACTTATCCCCAACATTCTGCCTCACAGGTTAGAGCTTGACAGGGCACACATATGGCACTGGGACCTCCAAGAAAAGACGGCACGCCCAGGGACATAATAGTGAAACTGCATTTTTACGCGGTCAAAGAGCAGATAATGCAACAATCGCGTTTGAAGCCTAAACTACTGCATCAGGGCCACCAAATTCAGGTCTTTGCTGATCTGGCTCAGTCCACCATACAAAGACGACGTGCCCTAAAGCTCCTCCTATCGGTCCTAATGGAACGAGACATTAAATACCAATGGTCTTTCCCCTTCTCCGTGAAGTTCTCATTACAAGGCAAAACTTTTGCTTTTTCCAACCTCCCAGAAGTTGAGAGATTGTTCCTATCCCTTAAGCTAATCTCCCAGGAAGCTCCCATGGATTACTCCTCCTCATCATCAGGATTGACTAAACGACCACCTCCAGCCAGCCCTGTCTCCCCCCTCTGGAACAAGGGTCCCTCTAAGAAGAGCAAAGATGGAAGACCACCATAACGGATCTTCGAGACTTACTCCTCTCCCATGGGCTTCTCTTTTTGGGAAAAAGTTCCCTCCGTTGTCTGAGCCAGTGCTCAACTTTATTCTCTCCTGACCCAGTTGGGTCACTAGTTCCAGGTCACCACTTTGATCCAAAGGCCTATACACCGCATTTTTCTAAGGCCTAAAGAAGAGATTCACCTACAGCATACAGCCCTCAGGTTTCCTTTTTTTTCAGGAGCAAGAGGACGATGACTCAGGATTCTGCAGGGGGAGCTAGTCTCCCGAAAATTCTGTTTGATATAGCAACCAGCACTTCCTTCCTTACTGGATCGACGTTCCTGGACTTTGTTTACTAGAGGCTATTTTGCTCCATGGATCATTTTTTGGTTATCCTTTCCTTCCTTTTTCCTATTTTCATGATTCTAAGGTTTTGTTATGTTTTTGTAATCACTCACTCTGTTGCCTTAGAATCAGTTGTGCACAGTTTATGAGTCTGTTATTTCTAGCTGCAAGTGGTTCCCTTGCGCCTCCTCTCACTCCTAGTAGACCGAATGTGTTCTCTTCGAGTGAGACTCCGCTCGCCCCCCCAGGGCGAGCGAAGATGTACAGGGAGTACGCTCTGAAGTCGGAGCGACTTCAGTAGTGTCTATTAAGACGCTCCCATTCACTTAAATGTGAATCTCTTTCTGGGGCGACTTGAGGGCGTACAAGTCGGATCCCAAGTCGTCCCAGTGTGAACCGACCCTTATAGTGGACATTTGGCGGTCTAATATACCGCCACCTTCCACGGATCTGGTTAGCAGATCCTTGTTCTTGTTTTTGTTTTTATGTTTTTCTATGTTTCTACCTTCCATCTCTCCCCTCTCACCTTCTCTTCTTTTTCTAGCCGGTCATCGGGAGTCACCCCAGGCCCTCGCCCTAACCGAATTAGGACGCTCCCTTTCCTACACCACCCTCACGGCAAATACATCTCACCACAAGGTAAGTGGCTGCGGGGCCAGTGATCATCTCCCCCTCTATTCCAATGCCTGATTCAATAGCGAAGGCAGTAGATCTCAAGGTGGCTTCTCATAACGCTCAAGGGCTAAATTCTCCTAGGAAAAGGAGATTAGCTTTTGACCACTACAAATCCCTCAAAGTTGACATAGTGCTCCTACAGGAGACGCATTTTCCGATTTGATTCAGTCCCAAGTTCCTACACCCCCATTATCCATCCTTTTTCCTCGTCAATGCCTCTAACAAAACCAAAGGGGCAGCAATACTTTTCTCCAAGAGCAGCAATTCACCCACATCTCGGATTTTAAAGATCCAGAGGGCAGGTTTATCCTTGTAAAGGGCACTCTGGAGGAAGTACTGTACTCCATAATTTCATACTATGCCCCCAACAAGGGACAAGCAACTTTCTTCCAGAACCTCTTTACAACTATCAACCCCCTGCTGGAGGGCAAGGTCATATGGGGGGAGACTCCAATGTGGCATTTGACCAGGGTCTAGACAAAACCAAACCCCTTAAAGACAGGTTAACGCGCCCTACAAAACTTAGCACCAGAATAGCCAAAACGATACACTCACAAGGTTTGGTTGACATTTGGAGGGAACTGAACCCCAAACGCAGAGACTTTACACATTACTCCTCTCCCCATCAGTCCTACGCAAGGATTGACCACATTCTCATTCAGACCAATCTTATCCCCCTGGCTTCCAAGGCTACTATTATAGATATAGCTTGGTCGGACCACTCTCTGGTTCTCCTTACATTGAGAAACGTCCTGACGGGGAACAGGGGCTCCTACTGAACCAGTCTCTTCTGGGTGACCCAGTTAACGTTAAGATGATAGGAGAAGGGATTAGGAAATATTTCCGACTAAACGATGTTGAAAATATCTCTCCAGAAACCCTATGGGCAGCCCATAAGGCTACAGTTAGGGGAGAGCTCATCAGGCTAGCGTCTCATGTTAAAAAGGAAAGACTGATGGACATTCACAAACTGGAACAAACCTTTATCTCTTTGAAAACCGACCATAAAAAAGATCCATCTAAGGTGCACACTGAGAAATTAGACGTGATTAGACTGGAACTTAATCTGGCATTAACAGCTAAAGCCGAAAAACATATTAGGTGGAGCGGAGCTAAATTTTACTGTCAAATGGACAAAATCGGAACGATGCTAGCCGCTAAACTCTCCCCCAAATTCCGTACCCACTCTTTCCCCAAACTACGTATAGCAGGCCAACCACCTACAGCCAATCCAACTAAAATCATGACCGCATTCCATGAATTTTACTCCGAGTTGTACAAACCCACACAAACAGATAGAGATTCTTTGAATACCGCATTTTTCTCGAACCTTCAACTGCCCTCTATATCCAAGGACCATAGAGACCTAATGGATGAACCCTTCTCCTCAGAGGAGATAAGAGAGGTCATCAAAAATCTTAAGACTGGCTCAGCTCCGGGTCCAGATGGCTTATCAGTTCCCTACTATAAGACATTCGGAGACATATTGGCCCCCCACATGGTGAAATTTTTCAATTCTAAAAAATCAGGTTCCCCCTTAGATCCACAATTGAACACGGCCTTTATTTCTGTCATTCCCAAACCAAATAAGAATCATGAAGAAGTAGAGAATTATAGGCCCATTTCATTAATTAATAACGATCTCAAAATTCTTACCAAAATTCTCGCTAACCGGCTTGCCTCCTTTATTAAGCAGTATGTCCACAAGGACCAGGTGGGATTTATCCCAGGGAGACAAGGTCCAGACCAAATTTGGAGAGCGGTGGACATTGTCTCCATTCTCCAATCTAATTGGGAAGGGGGCCCCAAGCAAGAAGGAATGCTGTTATCCCTAGATTTACATAAGGCCTTCGATTCTATCGAATGGCCTTACTTATTTTCCCTACTGGAAAGGTGGGGCTTTGGGACTAGTTTCTTAGGGACCCTGAGATCTCTCTACTCCAACCCAAAAGCGGTAATATGATTACAAGGCCAATATTCCAAACCCCTCCAAATAGCAAGAGGGACAAAACAGGGTTGCCCTCTCTCTGATTTTCGCCATGGCGATAGAAACACTAGCAATAGCAATTCGATCGAATCCCAACATCCAAGGGGTTGCCTGTGGAAATCAAATCCACAAATGCGGGCTATTTGCGGACAACATGCTTCTCTTTATTACGTCACCCATCACGTCCCTCCCAAACTTGTGCAAACTCCTGAAGGAGTTCGCTAACATCTCAGGCCTAAAGGTTAACTATTCCAAGTCATCGGCTTTAAATATATCCCTCAAAACGAACACTGTATCTGCACTTCAAAGCTCCTTCGAATTTAAGTGGAACGACCGCTATATCGATTACTTAGGAATTAAACTCACGGGAAAAACGGAACAATTATACTCTATGAACTTCCCGCAAACGTTTCGCAAATTAGAATCTGACTTGGAAAAATGGTCGAAGGGGGAGGTTTCCTGGTTAGGTTGAATCCACGCAGTGAAGATGACACTTTTACCTAGACTCCTCTACCTGTTCAGGGCCCTTCCGATAAACATTAATAAGGATCACTTGACCAAATTTCAAAGAAAAGTAACCAAATTTATTTGGGGGGGCGGAGGCCACAGACTCCAGCAAAGAATTCTTTTCCTTCCCAGAACACAGGGGGGTTTAGGAGCGCCACAGCTCTTCTGGTATTACCAGGCTGCCAGGTTAGCCCAACTCTCAGCACTCTATTCTAAGGTGGAAAAACCAGATTGGATTCAGATAGAGAGATGGGCCGCCCCTTCCTATACCCTGGACTTTCTTCTCTGGGTTCCCCCAAGACAGAGACCCCCAATACTTTCCCCTTCCCTATCACAAGCGTTTAAATTATGGGACAATCTTAGAAACAACCACACTCTAATCTCTAGAGGTCGCCCACTAGCACACATCTTCAATAACCCAGACTTTGCCCCAGGGATGGACATCAAAGCTTTTAGATGGTGGTTGGACAAGGGACTGTACCGGATTGGACACTTCTTTACCAATGAGGGCCCTATTTCCCTTGAGTTCTGTATCAATCATCTTGAAATGCCAAACTCAGAGCGTTATAGATTCCACCAAATAAGACATTTTCTTCGCCATCTCTGGGGAGGAGGAAAACCTCCGCTTAATGCATTTACACTATATGAATTATGGTGTGGGCGTTCCTTGGAACAGAGGGGAGGAATCTCTGTCATCTATCAGTCACTAGCCCTTTACTCCCAAAAGACTCCTTACATGCTTGCGTGGGAGACTGATCTTTCTCTCAACTGGGAAGTTGATAAATGGAGAAGCTCATTTAACAGATCCTTCAAGGGTATTAAGAATATTTCCCTAATTGAATCTAGTATCTTACTCCCGCCAAATTATCTAAAATGTACCCAACAGCGGATCCTCAGTGTTTCCGAGGGTGCCAGCTTCTGGGTTCAATGGCTCACATATGGTGGGAATGCCCCAGATTGAGGCCCTTCTGGGGCAAGATATTCTCTCTGATCTGTAAAATAACGAAGATTCAAATCCCAAAAACCCCTGCCATAGCCCTTCTCAATGACAACATACCCAAGACTCCTAAACAATCTCATAAACTAATATACTTTATCCTCCTAGGGGCCAAATTAACCGTTGCCAAAGCTTGGAAACAGCCCAGGGTTTCCTTTAAGGCAGCCATCCGCAAAGTTTCCTGGATAATGTCCCAAGAGAAACTCTCGAGCATTCTAGATGACAAAAAAGCGCAATTCGAAGCTATCTGGGAGCCCTGGGCACAGTTTATTGGAATCTCCCTCATACCCGGCGTCCAACCTTAAAATTATGAGCCAGTTTAATAGGGGATGGGGGCCCCTCCCGATGAAAGACTAGCTTCTCTCTCTCCCTCTCTTCTCTTCCCCCTTTCTTCTCCTCTTCTCTGCGTATCTTTCACTATTCTTCTCCTATCCACTATAGGGGGACTAGGAATTGGCCCCCCGAATATGGTGTAATTTATTTCCCGTAAGGGGATTATTAGTGTGTTGAGCTCAAGTGTCTTATTTTTTTGTTTGTTTAATCCTAACTTTCTTATTTTTCCTTCTCATGAAGGTTATATATCCAGGCTGCAGCTTTTGCACAAAGTTATCTATGAACCTGAGGCCCCTCGGTATACATAAGGGCGAGGTGGCTTACGGAGATTCTCCCGCGCACAGTTAGATCCCTTTAGGGGTGCCGGCGAGTTCCCTGTAGGCCACTCTAAGCTAAGATAACTAAACTTGGAGGCCTATACTCTCTTTGAGGAATGGCAACAGCTTAGTAGGTTCTGTTTTTGGTTATAGTGATTTGATAAACTATTAAACTCTGTACTGTCAGGATACAAGTCCCCCTCAGGGAAATGTCATGCATCAGTTTGATGTGATTTGTATTATTTTTTTTTGCTTATGTTCTTCCTTATTCTGTAAAACTAATAAAAGTTTTGAAAGTAAAACTGTCTGAACGCATCGGTCAGATGGCCACCTTCTCCACCGCTCCTTCTTTCACTGACCGAAGCCTCGGCAACACGTTGTCCAGGAACAGGAGTTTGTAACCTCCCAGTCTCTGGGAACGCATTGCACAAACCTTTCTGCAAGGCCTCCTGAAGATGTTTCATCCTCTGCTCCCTCTGCGATGGTAAGATAAGGTCTGCAACCTTACTCTTGTAACTTGGATCAAGGAGGGTTGCCAGCCAGTAACGATCCCTCTCATTGATACCACAAATACGGGGATCCTTCCGCAGGCTTTGCAGGATCAGAGAGGCCATGCAGCGTAGGTTTGCTGAGGCATTCGGTCCGGAGTCCTCTGGGTCACTAAGGATGACATGATCCACAGCCACCTCTTTCCAGCCATGTACAAGTCCATGGGTTTTTTGGGACTGTAAATGATCCCTTAAAGACTGCTGCTGATGCTGAGTGCCAGGCTCCATCTCCAAGCTGACACAATCCTCCTCCTCGTCCTCTTCCTTTGTGATCGGCGGGCACGCAGGAACACTGTCTGGATAAAGGGGGCCTTGAGAGCTAAGGAAGTCCTCCTCTTACTGCCTCTGTTCTGCCTCAAGTGCCCTGTCCATTATTCCACGCAGCGTGTGCTCCAACAGGTGGACAATGGGGACAGTGTCACTGATGCATGCACTGCCACTGCTCACAATCCTCATGGCCTCCTCAAATGGTGACAGGACAGTGCATGCATCCCTGATCATGGCCCACTGGCATGGGGAAAAAAAGCCAAGCTCCCCTGACCCTGTCCTGGTGCCATAGTCACACAGGTACTCATTGATGGCCCTCTGCTGTGTGTGCAGCCACTGCAGCATGGCCAACGTTGAGTTCCACCTGGTGGGCATGTCACAGATTAGGCGGTTCTTGGGCAGGTTAAATTCCTTTTGGTGGTCTGCCAGCCGAGCACTGGCATTATATGACCGGTGGAAATGCACACAAACTTTCCTGGCCTGCCTCAGGACATCCTGTAAGCCCGGGTACCTGCCCAAGAATCGCTGCACCACCAAGTTAAGGACGTGAGCCAAACAGGACACATGGGTCAGTTGTCCCTGTCGGAGGGCGGAGAGGAGGTTGGTGCCATTGTCGCAAACCACCATTCCTGGCTTAAGTTGGCAGGGTGTCAACCACCTCTGAACCTGCCCCTGCAGAGCTGACAGAATCTCTGCCCCAGTGTGGCTCCTGTCCCCCAAGCACACCAGCTCAAGCACCGCATGGCATCTTTTGGCCTGCGTACTTGCATAGCCCCTTGGACGCCTACGGAGCACCGCTGGTTCCGAGGACAAAGCACAGGAAGAGACCATGGAGGAAGAAGAAGAGGAGGGGGTGGAGGAGAGAGGTGTGTCAGAATCACCAGTAGTGGCATTTTGGAGGCGTGGTGGTGGAGCAACCTCCAACACTACTGCACCTTGTCCTGCATCCTTCCCAACTGCCAGCAGAGTCACCCAATGTGCCGTGAAACTTAGGTAATGTCCCTGTCCATGCCTGCTGGACCATGAGTCAGCGGTAATATGCACCTCCCTGTCCAGCGAGGCCAAGACCTTGCCTTCCACATGCCGGTAGAGAGCCGGAATCACCTTCCATGAGAAAAAGTGGCATTTGGGAACCTGCCACTGAAGAACCGCACATTCCATGAAAAGGTAGCAGTTGAATTGCTAGCAATTTTGCCAAGCTAGCATTCAACCGCTGGGCATGTGAATGGCTGGGAGCGAACTTCTTTCTGCTGTACAGCAGCTGGGGCAGGGAAATTTGCCTGGTACAATCTGACGTTGGTGTACCGATAGCAGATTGCCGACAAAGAACTTGGCTGTGACACACCTAATTCTACACCTTCATTCCTCTCAGTACAGGTCTCAGAGAGGACTGAAGGTATAGTGGGGTTGGAGATCCCAGCTGATGAGGAGCAAGGAGAGGTCCTCTTTGTTCTTTGGTGTGGTTCTTTTAAGTACGCTTGCCAACGAACTGCATGGCAGGTCAACATATGTCTGGGCAAGCATGTGGTGCTCAAGCGGGAGATGTTCTGGCCACGCTAGAAACGCTTGAGACATCAAATAGCAGTGGTGGGATCTGATTAACTCATCTCAAAAAAGGCCCACACCAAAGAACTTTTGGAATAACGCACAGAAACAGCAGTGCCCTGCACATGCGGAGCTCTGTGGTGTGATGCAGTCAGTGTGCTGCCCTTAGGCTGGCCCCTGGAGGGCATCCTGCCTCGTTGGTGATGTGCCTCCTCCTCCTCCCCTCTCCTATCAGGCACCCATGTGGAGTCAGTGACCTCATCATCCCCTCCCTCCTCATCACTGGGGCAAACCTGGCAGTATGCTGCAGCAGGGGAACATGACTGCCAGATTGCTGTCCTTCTTGGGCACCCCTTCTGTCTGGGCTCACATTACAGCCTTCCTCTAGCTGAGTACCATCATCGGAGCCTTCAAAATGCTGGGCATCCTCCTGGAGCATGTACCCAACACTGTGGTCAAACAGTTCAGGGGACTCCTCAGGAAGTGATGGTGGGGCTAAGGAAGGAGTCGCTGATGCCATTGAGCCAAGGGAAGAGGCCGCTTTTGCAGCTGCTTTGCCAGACAAAGTACCCTGAGCCTGGGTGAGAGAGGATGAGGAGGATTAGGATGGCTTGGTCATCCACTCAACCAAGTCTTCCGCATGTTGCGGCTCAACGCGGCCAGCTGCCGAGAAAAAGACCAAGCGTGTCCCATGGCCACGTGCTGATGAGGATGCACCATGTCCATGACCAACACTGTTGCCTCTAGACACAGAGCCTGCTTGCCCTCTTTTATTGGCTTGTGACTGTCTGCCTCTCCTTGTTGGCCTTCCAGACATACTATTGGCCTGCAGTGAGATGTAGCTGCACAAAACTTGGATGTATATATATATATATATATATATATATATATACTGATTATACTGCAGCTAGCAGAATCAACTGCCTGCCTGGAGTATTATTAGTATTAGAACACCTACACTTGTCTTCAGGTAGCTATACTGTAGGTGCAGCTGTGCAGGGTACACAGTACAGTAACTGGAAATACGTCAAGAGCCTACACAAGCACCTGGCTTCAGGTAGCTATACTGTAGGTGCAACTGTGCAGGGTACACAGTACAGTAACTAGAAATACTTCAAGAGCCTACACAAGCACCTGGCTTCAGGTAGCTATACTGTAGGTGCAACTGTGCAGGGTACACAGTACAGAAACTGGAAATACTTCAAGAGCCTACACAAGCACCTGGCTTCAGGTAGCTATACTGTAGGTGAGGAAACAACCATAAATGTCTAGCATAGAGACACAACAGTCCAAGGGCTAATAAACCTCTAGATATAAATTAAACAAAAGTCCTCCATATTTATATAGCTCATATAAAATGATAGTCCGTAGATATTGCGTGACTTCATGTGTGGAGCATAATAATGGGTGCGTGACATCTGAAGTGAAGAAAGTACCACCACCAACAATAAGGAGGCTTACCGGATCAATTGGACCCAAAAAGACATACGTTTAGTTGGGTCAAACAGGCTTAGGTGGTGAACAGGTGTAGGGGATCCAGAAAAGTTATAAGAATGGAGGTCCTGAGATGAACCGTGGACCGATGTGTCCCTCAAGGTGATGTCAGAAAGCAGATGGTAGTAGCAATAGGTAGAAGGGAAAAAGGAAAAGCCACATAGTGTAAATCCATAAAATTACGTAGTAAATTTATTAAAAAAATTAGGAAATACACTCACATGTAAATCTTTAAAATCAGCGCTGTAAACATACAAATGGCGGCAGTGGGGTCCTACCCGATGCGTTTTGTCCTCTTAGACGTCGTCTGGTGGGTCCCCCCACTGCAGCCAGCAAAGTATATATAGCCAATATGACCACACAAATGAGAATCCACTCCACAATGTGTAAATTGTCACTTCCGTTGGTCAAGCAAAATGACCGCCGGGCGTGCGTTCCATGTGTGTTCCACGCCTCGCCATAGGGCCAATTGTGAGCACCGGAAGTGTACCTACTGAGGTCAACAGTGTATTAATTTTGTTTCCCATTAGGTGTCCCATCGTTTTGAATGTAATCGTTTAAAGTGTAATAATACAAGGTGCATGAGTGAGAAAAACAAAAGAAGAATGTAGAAAGAAAAATTAAGAACATGCAATGTCTCCGGAACTACTTCCAGAGCATGTGCTTTCCAAAGGGCCATAGTGCGCGTGCGCACTGGCCAGGAAAAAGTGGAGTGTGTCATTCCTCCTTACTGAGGAGGCTACCCTTCCTACCTGATGGGAGGGCACCACCCGGAAGTTCTCACTATGCCAATGCAAAGTGACGTGCGTCTGATTAGCAGCATGTCACATGTACAGAGTGCTGTGGTGACGTGTGTTCAATCCGGGAGTATGTACGCTGGCCCCAAATGGACAAAACAGTGGGGACCAGCACAGTAATTCTGAACCGGAAATGCGTGCACTGAACACAAACACACAAAACAATAAGGGGATTGTGTGCAGATATATACGATGTTAACATATCAATAGAAGTGGTGTGTTGTCCCTCTCGTGAGAAAGAAGTGGTGTTTATAAAAGCACACAAATGTGTGTGTGTGATGACAATACTTGTAAGGGTGGTGTGTACACAGACCCCTCGTTGTGTATGTGTTGCATATACAATGTCATACCAATGTTCACATATGGAGTGGATTCACACAACTATACACAAGTGAGTTTGTACAACCATTAGTGACTACCGTAAAAATATGTGGATATACATATGTGAAGTGGACTCGCATAGCAATATATAAGCGAGTTAATGTAGACAGGTCTGTTTCATGATAACCATACACATAACAAAATACATGTGTACTCCAAAAAAACTGGTGTATGGTACATATACATGAAAATAATAAAATCTATACATAAATACATTGAAAGTTAAAATTAAAATAAAATTAAAATTTGAAATTACAATATAGAAAGGAGAGAGGACCAATGGAACAGGACAGCTCTGTTAATAAAGGCATTGATGTCCAGTTCCACATTCATACCCAGGGGAAAAAGTGTGCGGAGCTCATGAATCCAGAAGGTCTCTAAACGAGACACCCCTCTGATCATAGCACCGCCCCTCCAGGGGGGGACATTTCTATCGATCACCGCAAATTGTGTCCCCTCAATTACAAGGTTGTGATGTAACTTATAATGCCTGGGGATGGTGTGTTTGGTGTCTCCGCTCTTAATAAGAGCAATGTGCTCAGCTACTCTAACTGAAAAGGAGCGGATGGTGCGGCCCACATATTGTTTCCCACAATGACAAGTGATCAAATATACAATGTAACTGGTAGTGCATGTGCAAAACTGTTTGATAGAGTATTGTTTATGGGTGACAGAAGATGTGAAAGACACCGTTTTTCATCCTATTCCAGAATTGTGTTGACACACTGTACATTTTCTACATGAGTAGAAACCTTCCATCTCGTGAAAGAGGGGTTGGCGTATGGGGGGGGGTTAATGATGTTTGGAGCTATTTTGCTCTGTAAAGTAGGAGCTCCCCTGAAGATGATTTTCACTCAGTCTGGCAAAGCTGTATTTAGAACCCAATCACTTTTGAGGATATCCCAATGTTTAGAGAGGATGGCTCTAATTTGTTTATGTTGAATGGAAAATGAAGTTAGCATGGACCACCTGAAAATATCTCCTTGTTCCTTTTTGGGTCTCTCCTCTAGTAATGACTCCCTGTTTGTCTCGAGGGCATGTTGGAACTCCCGATCTACTAGGTGGGGGTCATAATCTTTATCCACAAATTTGGTTTTTAAAAGATCAGACTGCACCCTAAAGGTATTAATGTCAGAATAATTTCTCCGTAGCCTGAGAAATTGACTCTGCGGAATGGAGTCCAACCAGGATCGATGGTGACAGCTGTCTCTTGGTATGAAGCCGTTACGATCCATGGGTTTAAAATGCATCTGAAATTGGAACCGTCCCTTCCGTGTTCCAATTTCTAGATCTAGGAAGTTGATCTTATCCTTGCTGGCTACATATGATAGAGATATGCCCCTATCATTATTGTTCAGATGTTTGAAAAATGAGTCAAGTGATTCGGCACTACCCTTCCATAGGAGAGGATGTTGTCAATATACCGTGCCCACACGGCAAGGGAAGGATCCCTGTTAGCATAGACGACATCCTCCTCCCACTTTGCCATAAAAAGATTGGTGAGGCATTCTTATAACTTTTCCAAATCCCCTACAGCTATTCACCACCTAAGCCTGTTTGACCCAACTAAACGTATGTCTTTTTGGGTCCAATTGATCCGGTAAGCCTCCTTATTGTTGGTGGTGGTACTTTCTTCACTTCAGATGTCACGCACCCATTGTTATGCTCCACACATGAAGTCACGCAATATCTACGGACTATCATTTTATATGAGCTATATAAATATGGAGGACTTTTGTTTAATTTATATCTAGAGGTTTATTAGCCCTCGGACTGTTGTGTCTCTATGCTAGACATTTATGGTTGTTCACATTAGCGCTACACCTATTTTGTTTCCTTTTTACATGCACATATCCTACTGGCCGTGTTAGCTGCTTATTCTTTTTCTCTAGGGCAGCGCAGAATTATTTGGTATATTTTCTTCTTAGCTATACTGTAGGTGCAACTGTGCAGGGTACACAGTACAGTAATTGGAAATACGTCAAGAGCCTACACAAGCACCTGGCTTCAGGTAGCTATACTGTAGGTGCAACTGTGCAGGGTACACAGTACACTAACTAGAAATACGTCAAGAGCCAACACAAGCACCTGGCTTCAGGTAGCTATACTGCAGGGTACACAGTACAGTAACTGGAAATATGTCAAGAGCCTACACAAGCACCTGGCTTCAGGTAGCTATACTTTAGGTGCAACTGTGCAGGTTAAATAGTCAGTAACTGGAAATACTTCAAAGAGCCTACACAAGCACCTGGTTTCAGGTAGCTATACTGTAGGTGCAACTGTGCAGGGTACACAGTACAGTAACTGGAAATACTTCAAGATCCTACACAAGCACCTGGCTTCAGGTAGCTATACTGTAGGTGCAACTGTGCAGGGTACACAGTACAGTAACTGGAAATACTTCAAGATCCTACACAAGCACCTGGCTTCAGGTAGCTATACTGTAGGTGCAACTGTGCAGGGTACACAGTACAGTAACTGTAAATACTGTAAAAACACCTGCCTGCCTGTCAGTATATTAAGAAGAAAAGAGCAGGATCTAGCTAAACTGAATACAGTGTCTCTCTCTCTCTCTATATATATATATATACAGTATATATATATATATATACAACACCTGGGATGCATATATATATATATACACAATACACTGTAAGTGCAGCTAACTCTACTCTATCTAACTTAAATCAAATGACACTGTCTCTCTGTCTATCTATCCCTCTCCAGTCTCCACCACAACACACTACACAAGGCCTGCCACGGAGGCGGCCTTATATAGTGTGGGGGGTGTACTAAACCCCCTGAGCCATAATTGGCCAAAGCCTCCTTTGGCCACAGCGCTGTGATTAGCCAAGCATGCGGGTCATAGTGCATGCTTGGCCAATCATCAGCCAGCAATGCACTGTGATGCTGCAGTGAATTATGGGCCATGACACGCCACCCGAATTTGGCGCGAATGGCCCATATCATTTGTAATTTGGCGAACGACCGAACATACGATGCTCGACATGCATTCGACTCGAACACAAAGCTCATCCCTAGTGCACAAGATAAGCTCTTTTCTATATTTGCAACATGTGGAGTCACTTGAAAAACACGTGAATTAGCTCTCCATATACAAGCTGGGCTCGGAGTGTGTCCCTCCACCACTGTGACAGACACAGGGGCATGGTCTGACCATGTGATGTCATGTATGGTGGAGGAGGACACTGCCTGTAGAAGCACTTTGTCTACCAGTATCAAATCTATTCTGGAGTAAGAGTTATGTCTAGCAGAATGATAAGTATAGTCTTTTTCGTTTGTGTGCTGGCATCTCCATGTGTCATAGATGTCTTCTGAGTGCAGCAAAGGTTGAAGTGAAAGGTGAGGTCATTTGGATTTGGATGTGGTATCCAATGTGTAGTCTGCTGTAATATTGTGATCCCCACATATCACCAGTGAGTCTTTTTTGATAGTTTTGATTTTGCGATAAAGTCTTTTCAAGAAACACATTTGATGGGAATTTGGTGTGTATAGGTTAGCAATGGTGAAAGGCTTGTTGTTGAGTTCTCCCACAAGTATGAGGTATCTACCTGCTGGGTCAACGTGGGTTTCTGTCAGGCTGAATGCTACAGAGTCTTTAATTACGAAGAGGACTCCCTTCTATTTCGAGGGAGCTGGAGAAGAAAAAATGTGGGGGAACTTTTTATGTTGGAAATAAGGAGTGTTGCCGGCTGAGAAGTGGGTCTCTTGTAGACATAGGACATTGGCCTGGAGTTTAAGTGCTTCCTTCCAGACCGAGGCCCTTTTGGCCGGGTGGTTTAGGCCATTCACATTAAAGGAGACTATTTTAAGAGCCATGTTTGTAGGGTGAGTGTGATTGCTGACAGTACCTTAGCCTTGGTGTAGTGGTCCATCTTGCTGTGAAGTTTCAATGGTAGGTGGATTGGTTGTTTATTTCCAGTATGATGAAGGTGAGGTAGTTCACATGGAGGTCAGACCAATAGGAAGGGGATAAGGTTGTAGTGGGAAAGAAAAACAAAGTCAAAGCGTAAAAAAAAAAAATTTCAGTAAAAAAAAAAACTTATGCAAACTTGAACCTGAGGGCAGAACAGCTGCCCATAACTCAGGAGGGGGAGAATTCACAACTGAGTAGTCCAGAATATGTCAGGAACTATGATGTATGGGGGTAGATTCAATTTTTGTACTTGGGTGCTTTTGAGTCTTGCTGCTTGTTGCTCTAGTTTCTCGACACCGTTTGCCATTCATAGTGAGAGTTTAGCTTCACAAGGGGGGAGGGGCCTGCCGATGGTTGCTCGGGCAGTATGTCTAAGGACCAAAGGAGTGCAAGCCCTTCTTCCACGTCAGAGACTAAAGTGGTGTTGCCTTCATATGTGACCGTTAGTTTAACAGGGTATCCCCAACGGTATGGGATATTGTGGTTGCGCAGGGCTTTGGTCACCGGAAGGGTTTTACATTTCTGCATTGTAAATTGGGAAAGATCCACAAACAGTTGAATGTGTGCAAATTTTTCTGGGGGTGACTGATTTTTTGCGAAATGTTGCTCCTTAATTTGATAAAAATGCACCCGCTTCAGGACATCACGGGGGATATTGTCAGAAATAATCTAAATTGGTGAAATTCTTTTAAGAGGTTAGGGAGTGAGGTATGTGGTTTCTGTAAATGTTTTGTAGTAGACAGCCGGAAGGCCATCAGGGCCAGGGCTTTTTCTGGGTTTTAAGTGTTTGAGAGCTGTGTCCCATTCTTGTTTCGAAATGGGGAGGTCTAGCTGGGCTGTAGTGTCTGGGGAGAGTGATCTGGGGCATTGAGCGTGCAAAAAACTGTCAATGAGGACCGGCCTAGGTGACAGTCCTGTTTGTTGCGGTTCTGAGGTTGATAGGTTGTATAGGTTCTCGTAGAAGTATTCAAATTCTTGTGCTATATCCGGGTTGCTTTGTAATGTATTCCCTGTTGGGGTTTTTAATTGGTGGACAGCTGCCTTGGCCCTTTTAGCATGTAAAGCTTGTGCTAGTAGGTGTCCACTCTTGTTACTGTGTTTATAAATGAGTTTCTGTGAGAGAATATGTTTTTTCCTAGTCTTTTGGTCAAGTATCTCTAAGAGACTTTTCCTCGTCTCAGTGAGTTCCTCATAGGTATGTTGGCCTAAGTCGCGTTTATGTTTCCTCTCAAGTAATTGTATTTTGGAAAGAAGATCATTTATATCGGTTTATCACGTTTTATAGATGAGGCAAGGGAGATCAGATGTCCTCATATCACACACTTATGTGCTTCCCATTGGGTTAAAGTTGAGGTGTCTGGAGTGTCATTGTCTTGGAAGTAATTGATGATAGTTGTGTTCAGCTTGCGGACTCTGTCTTTGTCTGTTAGTAGGTTGGGATCAAGTCTCCAAGTTTTAGAGCTATGGGTGTTTTCAGGAAAGGTTAATCGAAGCGTGATCGGGTGGTGGTCAGAGACGGTCATAGATTCAATTGTGGAGGTGTATAGGAAAGGTAGGTCTTGTTGGCTGATGAAGAGGTAGTCTAGACAGGTGTATTTGTTGTGTGGGGTTGAGAAGAAGGTGTAATCTTTGTCTTGGGGGTGTACGGTTCTCCACATATCATGAAGGACGAGTTCTTGAAGAGATAGTCTGATTTGTCGTAGTGCACAGAATGGAAGATGGGAGGTGCCTGTGGAGGAGTTAAGAAGGGGGTCAAGAGGGATGTTAAAGTCACCCCCTAAGATTAGGATTCCTGATTGAAAGGTGGTGAGTAGGGATGAGTTTCGACTCGAACATTGGCTGTTCGCCCGTTCGTCGAAAACCGACCATTACGGGCCGTTCGCACCAAATTCGAGCGGCGTGTAACATCCCATAATGCACTGCGGGAGCGCAGTGCATTGCTGTATGATGATTGGCCAAAGCATGCACCATGATCTGCATGCTTTGGCCATTCCCAGCGGCCTCAGCTAAGAGAGCCATAATTGGCCAAAGGCAGGGTGCCTTTGGCCAATCATGGCTCAGGTGGACTAAGTTCACGCCCCACACTATATAAGGCTGCCGTCGGCCCCGTGTAGTGTGTTGTTGGCATGGATGGAGAGAGAGTGTCATTTAGATTGAGCAGGCAGGCAGGTTATTCAGTTAGCTGCAGTGTATTTAATGTATATATACAGATAGTCTTGTGTATATATATATATATATATATATATATATATATATACATATATATATATATATCCACTGTATCCAGTTTAGCTATATCTGACTGCAGGCCATTCCTGGTGTACTTTTTCTAATATACTTCAGGCAGGCAGTTTATTTAGTTAGCTGCAGTGTATTTAATATAGTATTTCACATAAGTGAGTACATCCCTCACATTTTTGCAAATATTTTATTATATCTTTTTATGTGACAACACTGAATAAATTGTACTTTGCTACAATGTGAGTGTATAGCTTGTATAACAGTGTAAATTTACTGTCCCCTGAAAATAACTCAACCCACAGCCATTAATGTCTAAACCGCTGGCAACAAAAGTGAGTACACCCTTAAGTGAAAATGTCAAAATTGGGCCCAGTTAGCCATTTTCCCTCCCCAGGGTCATGTGACTCATTAGGCTCGATTCACACAGGGGCAACACGACTTCAACGCGACTTTGCAACGCGACTTCAATGCGACTTCAACGCGACTTGTGGATCCGACTTTGCCCTGCGACATGTGTCCGACTTTCAATGAACGGGGATCCGACTTGGATCCCCGCCACTGTGTTTGGTATGAATCTTTAGGGGGAACTCTGCGCCAAATTTTAAATAAAAAACCGGCATGGGTTCCCCCTCCAGGAGCATACCAGGCCCTTGGGTCTGGTATGGACCTTGAGGGGAACCCCCTACGCCGAAAAAACGGCGTGGGGGTTCCCCCCAATCCATACCAGACCCTTATCCGAGCACGCAGCCCGGCCGGACAGGAATGGGAGTGGGGACGAGCGAGCGCCCCACCCCCCTCCTGAACCGTACCAGGCCGCATGCCCTCAACATGGGGGGTTGGTGCCTTGGGGGAGGGGGCGCGTTGCGGCCCCCCCCAAAGCACCTTGTCCCCATGTTGATGAGGACAAGGGCCTCTTCCCGACAACCCTGGCCATTGGTTGTCGGGGTCTGTGGGCGGAGGGCTTATCAGAATCCGGGAGCCCCCTTTAATAAGGGGGCCCCCAGATCCCGGCCCCCCCACCCTATGTGAATGAGTATGGGGTACATCGTACCCCTACCCATTCACCTAGGGAAAAAGTGTCAATTTAAAAAAAAACACTACATAGATTTTTAAAGTATTTTATTAGACAGCTCCGGGGGTCTTCTTCCGACTTTGGGGGTCTCTCCGGTTCTTCTCCACGCTCTCCGGATCTTCCTCCGGGCTCCTCCTCTCTCTTCTGCCGCTCTTTTGCTAAAGCGGAGGAGCCCGGTCTTCCGTCTTCTGCCCTCTCCTCTTCTTCTGATGTTGACACGACGCTCTCTCCGGCTAGAATGCTCTCTGTGCGCTCCGCTCTGACTTATATAGGCGGTGACCCCGCCCCCTTATGCCGTCACAGTCCCTGGGCATGCTGGGACTATGACTGCATAAGGGGGCGTGGTCATTGGGTGATGACCACGCCCCCTAAAACGTCACAGTCCCAGCATGCCCAGGGACTGTGACGGCATAAGGGGGCGTGGTCACCACCTATATAAGTCAGAGCGGAGCGCTCAGAGTGCATTCCAGCCCCAGAGAGCGTCGTGTCAACATCAGGAGAAGAGGGCAGAAGGCAGAAGATTGAAGACCGGGCTCCTTCGCTATAGCAAAAGAGCGGCAAAAGAGCAGAAAATAGCGGAGGAGCCCGGCAGAAGATCCGGAGAGCGCGGAGAAGAACTGGAGAGACCCCCGAAGAGAAGAAGGCAGCAGACCGGGCTCCTCCGCTATAGCAAAAGAGCGGCAAAAGAGCAGAAAATAGCGGAGGAGCCCGGCAGAAGACCCGGAGAGCGTGGAGAAGAACCGGAGAGACCCCGAAGTCGGAAGAAGACCCCCGGAGCTGTCTAATAAATTACTTTAAAAATCTGTGTAGTGTTTTTTTTTAAATTGACACTTTCCCTAGGTGAATGGGTAGGGGTTCGATGTACCCCATACTCATTCACATAGGGTGGGGGGCCGGGATCTGGGGGCCCTCTTATTAAAGGGGGCTCCCGGATTCCGATAAGCCCACAGACCCCGACAACCAACGGCCAGGGTTGTCGGGAAGAGGCCCTTGTCCTCATCAACATGGGGACAAGGTGCTTTGGGGTGGGGGGGCCGCAGCGCGCCCCCCTTCCCCAAGGCACCAACCCCCCCATGTTGAGGGCATGCGGCCTGGTACGGTTCAGGATGGGGGGGGCGCTGGCTCGTCCCCACCCCCATTCCTGTCCGGCCGGGCTGCGTGCTCGGATAAGGGTCTGGTATGGATTGGGGGACCCCCCAAGCCGCTTTTTCGGCATAGGGGGTTCCCCTCAAGGTCCATACCAGACCCAAGGGCCTGGTATGCTCTTGGAGGGGGAACCCATGCCGGATTTTTATTTAAAATTTGGCGCGGAGTTCTCCCTCAAGATCATCTGAGCACAAGTCGCATGCCGAAGTCGGATCATGCGAGACGGCGATCCGACTTTGATCCGACTTCAATGATAGTCAATAGGCTGAAGTCGGATCAAAGTCGGAGGCCTGACAAGTCGCCTCCCGTTCTGTGCTACGGAACCGTTCTAATAGGAGCTACGCAAGTCGCTCCTATTCGCTCCTATTAGACGCAAGTCGCTCCGACTTAGAAAAAGGTTCCTGTACTACTTTGGGGGCGACTTGCATAGACTTCTATGCAGAAGTCGTTTTGCAAGTCGCCTCGGAAGTAGTTTGCAGGTCGCCTCGCTGAGGCGACCTGCAAGTCGTGCCGCCCCTGTGTGAACCGGGGCTTATGTGTGAACCGGCACTTAGTGTTGCGAGATCTCGAGTGTGAATGGGGAGCAGGTGTGTTAAATTTGCTGTTATTGCTCTCACCCTCGAATACTGGTCACTGAATGTTCAACATGGCACCTCATGGCAAAAAACTCTGAGAATCTGTAAAAAAAGAATTGTTGCTATAAATAAAGATGGCCAAGGCTATAAGAAGATTGCCAAGACCCTGAAAATGAGCTGCAGTATGGTAGCCAGGACCATTCAGTGGTTTAACAGGACAGGTTCCACTCAGAGCAGGCCTTCACACATGGTCGACCAAAGAAGTTGAGTGCACGTGCTCAGTGTCATATCCAGAGGTTGTCTGGAAAATAGACGTTTGAGTGCTGCCAGCATTGTTGCAGAGGTTGAAGGGGTGGAGGGTCAGCCTGCCAGTGCTCAGACCTTACGCCGCACACTGCATCAAATTAGTCTGCATGACTGTCATCCCAGAAGGAAGACTCTTCTAAAGATGATGCACAAGAAAGCCCGCAAACAGTTTGTTGAAAGCAAGCAGACTAAGGACATGGATTACTGGAACAAAGTCCCATGGTCTGATGAGACCAAGATAAACTTATTTGGTTCAAATGGTGTGGTGGTAACCAGGTGAGGAGTACAAAGAAAGTGTGTCTTGCCTACAGTCAAGCATGGTGGTGGGAGTGTCATGGTCTGGGGCTGAATGAGTGCTGCCGGCACTGGGGAGCTACAGTTCATTGAGATATCCATGAATGCCAACATGTACTGTGACATACTGAAGCAGAGCATGATCCCCTCCCTTCGGAGACTGAGCCGCAGGGCAGTATTTTAACATGATAACGACCCCAAACACACCTCCAAGACGACAACTGCCTTGATAAAGAAGCTGGGGGAAAAGCATGTCTCCAGACCTAAACCCTATTGAGCATTTGTGGGGCCTCCTCAAATGGGAGGTGGAGGATCGCAAGGTCATCATGGAGGAGTGGAAGAGGACCCCAGTGGCAACCTGTGAACCTCTGGTGAACTTCATGCCCAAGAGGGTTAAGGCAGTTTTGGAAAATAATGGTTGCCACACAAAATATTGACATTTTCGGCCCAATTTGGACATTTTCACTTAGGGGAGGACTCACTTTTGTTGCCAGCCGGTTTAGACATTAATGGGTGTGTGTGTTGAGTTATTTTCAGGGGACAGCAAATTTACACTGTTATACAAGCTGTTCACTAATTTACATTGTAGCAAGGTCTCATTCCTGCAGTGTTGTCACATGAAAAGATATAATAAAATATTTACAAAAATGTGAGGGGTGTACACACTTTTGTGAGATACTGTATATACAGACAGTCTCGTGTATATATATATATATATATATATATATATATATATATATATATATATATCCACTGTATCTAGTTTAGCTATAACTGACTGCAGGCCGTTCCTGGTGTACTTTTTCTAATATACTTCAGGCGGTGTACACAGTACACAGAACTGTGCACCAATAGTGCAGTTGCTACTACTTTTCTGGTGGTGTACACAATATACCCATAGTTGTTATTACACTTCTGTTGGTGTACACAGTACCGTGCACCCATAGTGCAGTTGCTACTAATTTTTTGGTGGTGTACATAATACAGTACACCCATTGTTGTTATTACACTTCTGTTGGTGTACACAGTACCGTGCACCCCTAGTGCAGTTGCTACTACTTTCCTGGTGGTGTACTCAATACAGTACACCCATAGTTGTTATTAAACTTCTGTTGGTGCATGGAACACAGTACGGTGCACCCCTAGTGCATTTGCTACTACTTTTCTGGTGGTATACACAGTACACAATACATAAAGTGCACCCATAGTTGCTGTTAGACTTCTGGTGGTGTACACAATACCGTTCACCCCTAGTGAATTTGCTACTACTTTTCTGGTAGTGTACACAATACAGTACACCAATAGTTGTTATTACACTTCTGTTACTGTACACTGTACCGTGCACCCCTAGTGCAGTTGCTACTACTTTTCTGGTGGTGTACACAATACAGTACACCCATAGTTGTTATTACACTACTGTTGGTGTACACAGTACCGTACACCCCTAGTGCAGTTGCTACTACTTTTCTGGTGTTGTACATAGTACACAATACATACAGTACACCCATAGTTATTATTACACTTCTGTTGGTGTACACAGTACCGTGCACCCCTAGTGCAGTCGCTACTACTTTTCTGGTGGTGTACACAGTGCACAATACATACAGTACACCCATAGTTGTTATTACACTTCTGTTACTGTACACTGTACCGTGCACCCCTAGTGCAGTTGCTACTACTTTTCTGGTGGTGTACACAATACAGTACACCCATAGTTGTTATTACACTTCTGTTAGTGTACACAGTACCGTACACCCCTAGTGCAGTTTCTACTACTTTTCTGGTGGTATACACAGTACACAATACATACAGTACACCCATAGTTATTATTACACTTCTGTTACTGTACACTGTACCGTGCATCCCTAGTGCAGTTGCTACTACTTTTCTGTTGGTGTACACAATACAGTACACCCATAGTTGTTATTACACTTCTGTTGGTGTACACAGTACCGTACACCCATAGTGCAGTTTCTACTACTTTTCTGGTGGTGTACACAGTACACAATACATACAGTACACCCATAGTTATTATTACACTTCTGTTGGTGTACACAGTACCGTGCACCCCTAGTGCAGTTGCTACTACTTTTCTAGTGGTGTACACAGTACACAATACATACAGTACACCCATAGTTGTTATTACACTTTTGTTGGTGCACATAGTACCGTGCACCCCTAGTGCAGTTGCTACTACTTTCCTGGTGGTGTACACAATACATACTGTGCATCCATAGTTGTTATTACACTTCTGTTGGTGTACACAGTACCGTGCACCCCTAGTGCAGTTGCTACTACTTTTCTGGTGGTGTACACAGTACACAAGACATACAGTGCACCGATATTTGCTATTAGACTTCTGGTAGTGTACACAATATCGTTCACCCCTAGTGAATTTGCTACTACTTTTCTGGTGGTGTATACAATACAGTACACCAATAGTTGTTATTACACTTCTGTTACTGTACACTGTACCGTGCACCCCTAGTGCAGTTGCTACTACTTTTCTGGTGGTGTACACAGTACACAATACATACAGTACACCCATAGTTATTATTACACTTCTGTTGGTGTACACAGTACCGTGAACCCCTAGTGCAGTCGCTACTACTTTTCTGGTTGTGTACACAGTACACAATACATACAGTACACCCATAGTTGTTATTACACTTCTGTTGGTGTACACAGTACCGTACACCCCTAGTGCAGTTGCTACTACTTTTCTGGTGGTGTACACAGTACACAATACATACAGTACACCCATAGTTATTATTACACTTCTGTTGGTGTACACAGTACCGTGAACCCCTAGTGCAGTCGCTACTACTTTTCTGGTTGTGTACACAGTACACAATACATACAGTACACCCATAGTTGTTATTACACTTCTGTTGGTGTACACAGTACCGTGCACCCGTAGTGCAGTTGCTAGTGCTACTACTTTTCTGGTAGTGTACACAGTACACAATACATACAGTTCACTCATAGTTGTTATTACACTTCTGTTAGTGTACACTGTACCGTGCACCCCTAGTGCAGTTGCTACTACCTTATTGGTGGTGTACACAATACAGTACACCCATAGTTGTTATTAAACTTCTGTTGGTGCACACAGTACCGTGCACACCTAGTGCAGTTGCTACTACTTTCCTGGTGGTGTACACAATACATACTGTGTACCCATAGTTGTTAGTACACTTCTGTTGGTGTACACAGTACAGTGCACCAATAGTGCAGTTGCTACTACTTTTCTGGTGGTGTACACAGTACACAATACATACAGTGCACCCATAGTTGTTGTTAAACTTCTGTTGGTGTACACAGCACCGTGCACCCCTAGTGCAGTTGCTGCTACCTTCCTGGTGGTGTACACAATGCATACAGTGTACCCATAGTTGTTTTTACACTTCTATTGGTGTACACAGTAACGTGCACCCCTAGTGCATTTGCTACTACTTTTCTGGTGGTGTACACAATACAGTACACCCATAGTTGTTATTAAACTTCTGTTGGTGCACACAGTACCGTGCACCCCTAGTGCAGTTGCTACTACTTTCCTGGTGGTGTACACAATACATACTGTGCACCCATAGTTGCTATTAGACTTCTGGTGGTGTACACAATATCGTTCACCCCTAGTGAGTTTGCTACTACTTTTCTGGTGGTGTACACAATACAGTACACCCATAGTTGTTATTATACTTCTATTACTGTACACTGTACCGTGCACCCCTAGTGCAGTTGCTACTACTTTTCTGATGGTGTACACTGTACACAATACATACAGTACACCCATAGTTGTTGCTAAACTTCTGTTGGTGTACACATTACCGTGCACCCCTATTGCAGTGGCTACTACTTTTCTGGTGGTGTACACAGTACACAATACATACAGTACACCCATAGTTGTTATTACACTTCTGTTGGTGTACACAGTACACAGTACACAATACATACAGTTCACCCATAGTTGTTATTACACTTCTGTTAGTGTACACTGTACTGTGCACCCCTGGTGCAGTTGCTACTACTTTTCTAGTGGTGTACACAATACAGTACACCCACTGTTGTTATTAAACTTCTGTTGGTGCACACAGTACCGTGCACACCTAGTGCAGTTGCTACTACTTTCCTGGTGGTGTACACAATACATACTTTGCACCCATAGTTGTTATTACACTTCTGTTGGTGTACACAGTACCGTGCACCCCTAGTGCAGTTGCTACTACTTTTCTGGTGGTGTACACAGTACACAATACATACAGTGCACCCATAGTTGCTATTAGACTTCTGGTGGTGTACACAATATTGTTCACCCCTAGTGAATTTGCTACTACTTTTCTGGTGGTGTACACAATACAGTACACCCATAGTTGTTATTACACTTCTGTTACTGTACACTGTACCATGCACCCCAGTGCAGTTGCTCCTACTTTTCTGGTGGTGTACACAATATAGTACACCCATAGTTGTTATTACACTTCTGTTGTTGTACACAGTACCGTACACCCATAGTGCAGTTGCTAGTGCTACTACTTTTTTGGTGGTGTACACAGTACACAATACATACAGTTCACCCATAGTTGTTATTACACTTCTGTTAGTGTACACTGTACCGTGCACACCTGGTGCAGTTGCTACTACTTTTCTTGTGGTGTACACAATACAGTATACCCATAGTTGTTATTACATGTCTGTTGTTGTACACAGTACCGTGCACCCGTAGTGCAGTTGCTAGTGCTACTACTTTTCTGGTGGTGTACACAGTACACAATACAGTACACCCATAGTTGTTATTAAACTTCTGTTGGTGCACACAGTACCGTGCATCCCTAGTGCAGTTGCTACTACTTTCCTGGTGGTGTACACAATACATAGTGTGCACCCATAGTTGTTATTACACTTCTGATGGTGTACACAGTACCGTGCACCCCTAGTGCAGTTGCTACTACTTTTCTGGTGGTGTACACAATACAGTACACTCATAGTTGTTATTACACTTCTGTTACTGTACACTATACCGTGCACCCCTAGTGCAGTTGCTACTACTTTTCTGGTGGTGTATACAATACAGTACACCCATAGTTGTTATTACACTTCTGTTGGTGTACACAGTATCTGCAACGAGCCCCTGGCTCGCTCGGTTCCACTCTCCCGACACTCCTCTGCAGCTATAGAATCAGATTGCAACGTCTGATGGTTCGGTCATCCAATGCTCCGGGATTAGAACTTCAGCTATGTGCCGTTCTAACCCAGTTGTGATAGCTCAGAACAAACACCAGGCAGGCTGTATGTAAGTTCAAACAGGAATCTCTCTTTATTGACAAAATACAGGCTTTTATACACTCAAAGTGGAGGTGCAGACCTCCTGCTCATATTACTCTAACAATACAGCTGTAACCTAATTAACCTAATTAACATGAGCTAATTAACTAATCCCTTTAGACAGCCTAGATGACTCAGACATGACCGCTAGGCCAGACTGGCCGTCTTGTAGCTCAGAAAATCCAATCAACATTATCACAATCAACATAAACTCTTCTTCACACAATGGCAGAGTTAATTAACACAATTAACAATGGGGATCTAATAACTCTTAGATCCCATAGTAGACTTATTTACAATACACATTTTAGCAGACAATAGACAGACAGGTGTTGGAATTTACATCAGCATCTCCTAACAGTATCTGTCCCAGCATTATGAATCAGCCACTATTCCAATATGGCAAATCCAGGGTCCCCAGACATACAGCTCACAAAGAGCACTGTTCCCCCAAATGCAAGGGCCGCTGATCGATCGGCAAGAGGCTAGCATACAGTCCCCTCCAAAAGTCTCTCTCCCGGCTAGGTCTGTCACAGTACCGTACACCCCTAGTGCAGTTGCTACTATTTTTATGGTGGTGTACACAGTACACAATACATACAGTACACCCATAGTTATTATTACACTTCTGTTGGTGTACACAGTACCGTGCACCCCTAGTGCAGTCGCTACTACTTTTCTGGTGGTGTACACAGTACACAATACATACAGTTCACCCATAGTTGTTATTACACTTCTGTTGGTGTACACTGTACAGTGCACCCCTGGTGCAGTTGCTACTACTTTTCTGGTGGTGTACACAATACAGTACACCCATAGTTGTTATTAAACTTCTGTTGGTGCACACAGTACCGTACACCCCTAGTGCAGTTGCTACTACTTTCCTTTTGGTGTACACAATACATACAGTGCACCCATAGTTGTTATTAATCTTCTGTTGGTGTACGCAGTACCGTGCACCCCTAGTGCAGTTTCTACTACTTTTCTGGTGGTGTACACAGTACACAATACATACAGTACACCCATAGTTGTTATTACACTTCTGTTGGTGTACACAGTACCGTGCAGCCATAGTGCAGTTGCTACTACTTTTCTGGTGGTGTACACAGTGCACAATACATACAGTACACCCATAGTTGTTATTACACTTCTGTTGGTGTACACAGTACACAGTACACAATACATACAGTTCACCCATAGTTGTTATTACACTTCTGTTTGTGTACACTGTACCGTGCACCCCTGGTGCAGTTGCTACTACTTTTCTGGTGGTGTACACAATACAGTACACCCATTGTTGTTATTAAACTTCTGTTGGTGCACACAGTACTGCGCACCTCTAGTGCAGTTGCTAGTGCTACTACTTTTCTGGTGGTGTACACAGTACACAATACATACAGTTCACCCATAGTTGTTATTACACTTCTGTTAGTGTACACTGTACCATGCACCCCTGGTGCAGTTGCTACTACTTTTCTGGTGGTGTACACAATACAGTACACCCATAGTTGTAATTAAACTTCTGTTGGTGCACACAGTACCGTGCACCCCTAGTGCAGTTGCTACTACTTTCCTGGTGGTGTACACAATACATACTGTGCACCTATAGTTGTTATTACACTTCTGTTGGTGTACACAGTACCGTGCACCCCTAGTGCAGTTGCTACTACTTTTCTGGTGGTGTACTCAGTACACAATACATACAGTGCACCCATAGTTGCTATTAGACTTCTGGTGGTGTACACAATACAGTACACTCATAGTTGTTATTACACTTCTGTTGGTGTACACAGTACCATACACCCGTAGTGCAGTGGATACTACTTCTATGGTGGTGTACACAGTACACAATACATACAGTACACCCATAGTTATTATTACACTTCTGTTGGTGTACACAGTACCGTGCACCCCTAGTGCAGTCGCTACTACTTTTCTGGTGGTGTACACAGTACACAATACATACAGTGCACCCATAATTGTTGTTAAACTTCTGCTGGTGTACACTGTACTATGCACCCGTAGTGCAGTTGCTAGTGCTACTACTTTTCTGGTGGTGTACACAGTACACAATACATACAGTTCACCCATATGTTATTACACTTCTGTTGGTGTACACTGTACCGTGCACCCCTGGTGCAGTTGCTACTACTTTTCTGGTGGTGTACACAATACAGTACACCCATAGTTGTTATTAAACTTCTGTTGGTGCAAACAGTACCGTGCACCCCTAGTGCAGTTGCTACTACTTTCCTTTTGGTGTACACAATACATACAGTGTACCCATAGTTGTTATTAATCTTCTGTTGGTGTACACAGTACCGTGCACCCCTAGTGCAGTTGCTACTTCTTTTCATGGACAAGGTGCATCCTCAGCACCTGGCCGTGGGGTACGCTTGTCCTTTTTTACTGCAGCTGGCCGTGTTATTGAGCCACAACATGCAGAAGAATTGTCGGAATGCATAACAAAGCCCTCCTCATCCTCCTCATCCTCTTTCACCCAGGCTCAGAGTAGTTTGCCTGCCAATGCAGCTGTCAAAGTGGCCTATTCCATCGGTTCCATGTCAACAGTCACTCCTACCCTAGCCCCACCATCATGCACAGAGGAGTCCCCCGAACTATTCGACCACAGTGTTGGGTACATGCTGCAGAAGGATGCGCAGTGATTTGAAGGCTCCGATAATAGTACCCAGGTTGAGGAAGGGAGTAATGTGAGCCTGGAGAGAGGGGGTGCCCAAGAAGGTTAAGAAACTGGCAGTCATGCTCCCCGAGCTGCAGCATACTGCCAAGTTTGCTCTAGTGATGAGGAGGGAGGGGATGATGAGGTCACTGACTCTACTTGGGTGCCTGATAGAAGAGAGGAGGAAAAGGAGGCACATCTCCAATGAGGCAGGATGCCCTTCAGGGGGCAGCTTAAGGGCAGCCACCTTACTGCATCACACCACAGAGCTAAGCAGGTGCAGGGTGCTGCTGACTCCCCACATATTTTGAAAAGCTCTTTGGTGTGGGCCTTTGTTGACACGTGTGCAGCAGATCGCACCGTTGCTGTTTGCAACATATTTCTGAAGCGTATTAAGCGTGGCCAAAACAGCAGCCGCTTGGGCACCACATGCTTGACCAGACATATGAAGACCTCCCATGCAGTCCATTGGGAACAGCACTTAAAAGACCCACATCAAAGAACAAGGAGGACCTCTCCTTACTCCTCATCAGCTGGGATTTCCAACCCCACTATACCTCCAGTCCTCTCAGAAACCTGCGCTGAGAGGAATGAAGGTATAGAAATAGGTGTCCCAAGTACTTGCGGCCAATCTGCTAGCGGTACACCAACATCAGATTTTAGCAGGCAAATTTCCCTACCCCAGTTGCTAAACCATCAAAAGAAATTTGGTCTCAGCCATCCACATGCTCAGCGTCTGTATGCTAGCTTGGCCAAATTGCTAGCACTGCAACTGCTGCCTTTTCAGCTGGTAGACTCTGCCCCCTTTCATGAATTTGTGGAATGTGCGGTACCTCAGTGGCAGGTTCCCAAATGCCATTTCTTTTCATGGAAGGCCATTCTGGCTCTCTACCAGCATGTGAAAGGCAATGTCTTGGCCTCGTTGGACAGGGCAGTCAGCAGTAAGGTGCATATTACTGCTGACTCATGGACCAACAAGCATCAACAGGGACGTTAACTTTCTTTCACGGTGCACTGGGTAACTCTGCTGGCAGCTGGGAAGGATGCAGGACAGTGTTCAGTATTGTTGGAGCTTGTTCTGCCACCACGCCTCCAAAATACTAGTGGTGATTCTGCCACAGCTCTCTCCTCCACCCCATCCTCTTCTTCTTCCCCTATGACCTCTTCCTCTGCAGATTTCTCCTCTGAACCAGCGGTGCTCCGTAGGCATTCAAGGGGCTATGCAAGCACTCAGGCAAAAAGATGCCATGTGGTGCTTGAGTTGGTCTGCTTAGGGGACAGGAGCCACACTGGGGCAGAGATTCTGTCAGCTCTGCAGGGGCAGGCTCAGAGGTGGTTGACACCACGCCAGCTTCAGCCAAGAATGGTTGTATACGACAATGGCACCAACCTCCTCTCTGCCCTCCGACAGGACACTTGACCCATGTTCCCTGTTTGGCTCACATCCTGAATTTGGTGGTGCAATGGTTTTTGAGCAGGTACCCTGGCTTACAGGATCTCCTGAGGCAGGCCAGGAGAGTCTGTGGTCATTTCTGCGGGTCATATAATGCCAGTGCTCGGCTGGCTGACATTCAAAGAGAATGCAACCTGCCCAAGAACCGCCTCATTTGTGACATGCCCACCAGGTGGAACTCAACGTTGGCAATGCTGCAACGGTTGTACACACAGCAGAGGGCCATCAATGAGTACCTGTGTGAGTATGGCACCAGGACAGGGTCAGGGGAGCTTGGCATTTTTTGCCACACCAGTGGCTACTGATCAAGGATGCATGCACTGTCCTGTCACCATTTGAGGAGGCCACGAGGATAGTGAGCAGTGACAGTGCATGCATCAGTGATACTGTCTCTTTTGTCTTCCTGTTGGAGCACACGTTTTGTAGAATAATGGACAGGGCACTTGAGGCAGAACAGCAGGAGGAAGAGGAGGACTTCCTTACCTCTCAAGGCCCCCTTTATCCAGATACTAGTATTTCTGCAGGCCCACCAATCACAGGAAGAAGAAGAGGAGGAGGAGGAGGATTGTGTCAGCATGGAGGTGGAGGATAACACTCAGCATCAGCAGTAGTCTTCAATGGATCGTTTTCAGTCCCCAGAAACCCATGGAGTTGTATGTGGCTGGGAGGAGGTGGTTGAGGATCATGTGATCCTTAGTGACCCAGAGGACTCAGAATCGAATGCCTCTGCATGGCCTCCCTGATCCTGCAAAGCCTGCGAAAGGACCCTAGGATTCGTGGTATCAAGGAGAGGGATCATTACTATCTGGCAACCCTTCTTGGGTCACGTTACAAAGGTAAGGTTACAGAACTTATCCAGCCTTCGCAGAGGGAGCAGAGGATCAAACATCTTCAGGAGGCCTTGCAGAAAGGTTTGTGCAATGCGTTTCCAGAGACTGGGAGGTTACAATTTCCTGGTACTGGACAACCTGTTGCTGAGGCTTCGTTCAGTCACAGAAAAAGCAGTGGAGAAGGTGGCCGGCTGACCGATGCCTTCAGACAATTCTTCAGTCCTCAGCACCCAGGTCTGATTGGTTCCAGCAATCATCGCCAGCATCTGAATTACATGGTGCAGGAATATCTAGGGGCAAGATCAGACTTGGAGACCTTTCCACCAGAACATCCACTGGGTTACTGGGTCTTATGGATGGACCACAGGCCAGAGCTTGCTCAATATGAAATTGAGCTACTGGCCTGTCCTGCATCCAGCGTTCTTTCTGAACGCACATTCAGTGCTGCTGGAGGCTTTGTAGCCAATCACAGAGTGCTCCTGTCCACAGATTCTGTTGATCGGCTCACATTCATAAAGATGAATCAGTCTTGGATCACCAGCTACCAAGCACCTGATGCTGATGTAACCGATTGAATATAAGGTGCTTGTGTAGGTATTTCCAGTTACTGTACTGTGTACCCCGCACAGTCTCACCTACAGTATAGCTACCTGCAGCCAGGTGCTTGTGTAGGCTCTTTGAAATATTTCCAGTTACTGTACTGTGTACCCCATACAGTCTCACCTACAGTACAGCTACCTGCAGCCAGGTGCTTGTGTAGGCTCTTTGAAGTATTTCCAGTTACTGTACTGTGTACCCCACACAGTTGCACCTACAGTATAGCTACCTGCAGCCAGGTGCTTGTGTAGGCTCTTGACGTATTTTCAGTTACTGTACTGTGTACCCTGCACAGTTGCACCTACAGTATAGCTACCTGAAGACAAGTGCAGGTGTTATCATACTAATAATTAGGGATGAGCCGAACACCCCCCTGTTCGGTTCGCACCAGAACATGCGAACAGGAAAAAAGTTCGTTTGAATGCGCAAACACCGTTAAAGTCTATGGGACACGAACATGAATAATCAAAAGTGCTAATTTTAAAGGCTTATATGCAAGTTATTGTCATAAAAAGTATTTGGGGATCTGGGTCCTGCCCCAGGGGACATGGATCAATGCAAAAAAAGTTTTAAAAACTGACGTTTTTTCAGGAGTAGTGATTTTAATAATGCTTAAAGTCAAACAATAAAAGTGTAATATCCCTTTAAATTTCATAGCTGGGGGGGTGTCTATAGTATGCCTGTAAAGGGGCGCATGTTTCCCGTGTTTAGAACAGTCTGACAGCAAAATGACATTTCGAAGGAAAAAAAAACATTTAAAACTACTCGCGGCTATTGCATTGCCGACAATACACATAGTTCATTGATAAAAACGGCATGGGAATTCCCCACAGGGGAACCCCGAACCAAAATTAAAAAAAAAAAATGACGTGGGAGTCCCCCTAAATTCCATACCAGGCCCTTCAGGTCTGGTATGGATATTAAGGGGAACCCCGCGCCAAAAAAAAAAAAAAAAACGGCGTGGGGTCCCCCCAAAGATCCATACCAGACCCTTATCCGAGCACGCAACCCGGCAGGCCGCAGGAAAAGAGGGGGGACGAGAGTGCGGCCCCCCCCTCCTGAACCGTACCAGGCCACATGCCCTCAACATTGGGAGGGTGCTTTGGGGTAGCCCCCAAAACACCTTGTCCCCATGTTGATGAGGACAAGGGCCTCATCCCCACAACCCTGGCCGGTGGTTGTGGGGGTCTGCAGGCGGGGGGCTTATCGGAATCTGGAAGCCCCCTTTAACAAGGGGACCCCCAGATCCCAGCCCCCCCTGTGTGAAATGGTAAGGGGTGCTTACCCCTACCATTTCACTAAAAAACTGTCAAAAATTTTAAAAATGACAAGAGACAGTTTTTGACAATTCCTTTATTTAAATGCTTCTTCTTTCTTCTATCTTCCTTCATCTTCTTCTTCTGGTTCTTCTGGCTCTTCTGGTTCTTCCTCCGGCGTTCTCGTCCAGCATCTCCTTCGCATCGTCTTCTATCTTCTTCTCCTCGGGCCGCTCCGCACCCATGGCATGGGGGGAGGCTCCCACTCTTCTCTTCGTTTTCTTCTCTTCTTCCTTCTTCTCTTCTTCTCTTCTTCTCTTCTTCATTTTCTTCTCCGGGCCACTCCGCATCCATGCTGGCATGGAGGGAGGCTCCCGCTGTGTGACGGCGTCTCCTCGTCTGACGGTTCTTAAATAACGGGGGGCGGGGCCACCCGGTGACCCCGCCCCCTCTGACGCACGGTGACTTGATGGGACTTCCATGTGATGTCACGGGGAATGCCACAGGGAAGTCCCATCATGTCCCGTGCATCAGAGGGGGGCGGGGTCACCGCGTGGCCCCGCCCCCTTTATTTAAGAACCGTCAGACGAGGAGAGGCCGTCACACAGCGGGAGCCTCCCTCCATGCCAGCTTGGATGCGGAGCGGCCCGGAGAATAAAATTAAGAAGAGAAGAAGAGAAGAAGGAAGAAGAGAAGAAAACGAAAGGGAAGAGCGGGAGCCTCCCCCCATGCCATGGGTGCGGAGTGGCCCGAGGAGAAGAAGATAGAAGATGCCGTGGAGGAGATGCAGGATGAGAACGCCGGAGGAAGAACCAGAAGAAGAAGATGAAGGAAGATAGAAGAAACAAGAAGCATTTAAATAAAGGAATTGTCAAAAACTGTCTCTTGTCATTTTTAACATTTTTGACAGTTTTTTAGTGAAATGGTAGGGGTAAGTACCCCCTTACCATTTCACACAGGGGGGGGGCCGGGATCTGGGGGTCCCCTTGTTAAAGGGGGCTTCCAGATTCCGATAAGCCCCCCACCCGCAGACCCCCACAACCACCGGCCAGGGTTGTGGGGATGAGGCCCTTGTCCTCATCAACATGGGGACAGGGTGTTTTGGGGGGCTACCCCAAAGCACCCTCCCAATGTTGAGGGTATGTGGCCTGGTACGGTTCAGGAGGGGGGGCGCACTGTCGTCCCCCCTCTTTTCCTGCGGCCTGCCAGGTTGCGTGCTCAGATAAGGGTCTGGTATGGATTTTTGGGGGGACCCCACGTCATTTTTTTTTTAATTTTGGCCGGGGTTCCCCTTAATATCCATACCAGACCTGAAGGGCCTGGTATGGAATTTAGGGGGACTCCCACGTCATTTTTTTTTTTTAATTTTGGTTCGGGGTTCCCCTGTGGGGAATTCCCATGCCATTTTTATAAATGAACTTCTATGTGTATTGTCGGCAATGCAATAGCCGCGAGTAGGTTTAAATTGGTTTTTGCCTTTGAAATGTCATTTTGCTGTCAGACTGTTCTAAACACGGGAAACATGTGCCCCTTTACAGGCATACTATAGACACCCCCCAGCTGCAAAATTTAAAGGAATATTACACTTTTATTGTTTGACTTTAAGCATTATTAAAATCACTGCTCCTGAAAAAACAGCCGTTTTTAAAACTTTTTTTTGCATTGATCCATGTCCCCTGGGGCAGGACCTGGGTCCCCAAACACTTTTTATGACAATAACTTGCATATAAGCCTTTAAAATTAGCACTTTTGATTTCTCCCATAGACTTTTAAAGGGTGTTCCGCGGCATTCGAATTTGCCGCGAACACCCCAAATTGTTCGCTGTTCGGCCAATGTTCGAGTCGAAAATGAGTTCGACTCGAACTCGAAGCTCATCCCTACTATTAATACTAATAATACTACAGGCAGGCAGTTGATTCTGCTAGCTGCAGTATAATCTGTATATATATATATATATATATATAGATAGATAGATAGATAGATAGATAGATAGATAGATAGATAGATAGATAGATAGATAGATAGATAGATAGATAGATAGATAGATCGATCTATCTATCTATCTATCTATCTATCTATCTATCTATCTATCTATCTATCTATCTATCTATCTATCTATCTATCTATCTATCTATCTATCTATCTATCTATCTATCTATCTATCGATCTATATATAGAGATATATAGATCTATATATATATAGATAAATATAGATATATATATATAGATATATATATCTATATATATATCTATATATATATCTATATATATAGATATATATATACATCCCAGTTTTGTATGTCTGGAAGGCCGAAAAGGAGAGGCAGACAGTCACAAGCCAATAAAAGAGGGCAAGCTGAGGGCTCTGTGTCTAGAGGCAACAGTGCTGGTCGTGGACACGGTGCATCCTCATCAGCACGTGGCCGTGGGGCACACTTGGACTTTTTTTCGGCAGCTGGCCGTGTTGAGCCGCAACATGCAGAACACTTGGTCGAGTGGATGACCAAGCCGTCCTCATCCTCCTCATCCTCTCTCACCCAGGCTCAGGGTACTTTATCTGGCAAAGCAGCTGCCAACGCGGCCTCTTTCCTTGGCTCAATGGCATCAGTCACTCCTTCCCTAGCCCCACCATGTCCTCCTGAGGAGTCCCTCGAACTGTTTGACCACAGTGTTGGGAACATGCTCCAGGAGGATGCCCAGCGTTTTGAAGGCTCTGATGTACTGAGCTAGATGAAGGCAGTAACGTGAGCCCGGACAGAGGAGGTGCCTAAGAAGGACAGCAATCTGGCAGTCATGTTCCCCCTGCTGCAGCATACTGCCAGGTTTGCTCCAGTGATGAGGAGGGAGGGGATGATGAGGTCACTGACTCAACGTGGGTGTCTGATAGGAGAGAGGAGGAGGAGGAGGAGGAGGCACATCACCAATGAGGCAGGATGCCCTCCAGGGGCCAGCCTCAGGGCAGCACACTGACTGCATCATACTGCAGAGCTCCGCATGTGCAAGGCACTGCTGTCTCTGTGCGTTATTCCAAAAGTTCTTTGGTGTGGGCCTTTTTTGAGATGAGTGCATCAGATCCCACTGCTGCTATTTGCTCCATATGTCCCAAGCGTATCTAGCGTGGCCAAAACATCTGCTTGGGCACCACATGCTTGACCAGACATATGTTGACCTGCCATGCAGTTAGTTGGCAAGCATACCTGAAAGACCCACACCAAAGAACAAAGAGGACCTCTCCTTGCTCCTCATCAGCTGAGATCTTCAACCCCACTATACCTTCAGTCCTCTCTGAGACCTGCACTGAGAGGAATGAAGGTGTAGAATTAGGTGTGTCACAGCCAAGTACTTGCGGGCAATCTGCTATCGGTACACTGACGTCAGATTGTATGAGGCAAATTTCCCTTCCCCAGCTGCTGCACCGCAGAAAGAAGTTCGCTCCCAGCCATCCACATGCCCAACTGTTGAATGCTAGCTTGGCAAAATTGCTAGCACTTCAACTGCTACCTTTTCAGTTGGTAGACTCTGCCCCCTTCCATGAGTTTGTGGAATGTGCGGTTCCTCGTGGCAGGTTCCCAAACGCCACTTTTTCTCACAGAAGGCGATTCCGGCTCTCTACCGGTGCAAGGTGCAGTAGTGTTGGAGGTTGTTCCACCACCATGCCTCCAAAATGCCACTACTGGTGATTCTGACACACCCCTCTCCTCCACCCCCCTTCTTCTTCCTCCATGGTCTCTTCCTGTGCTTTGTCCTCGGAACCAGTGGTGCTCTGTAGGCATTCAAGGGGCTACGCAAGTACGCAGGCCAAAAGATGCCATGCGGTGCTTGAGCTGGTGTGCTTGGGGGACAGGAGCCACACTGAGGCAGAGATTCTGTCAGCTCTGCAGGGCAGGTTCAGAGGTGGTTGACGCCACGACAACTTAAGGCAGGAATGGTGGTTTGAGACAATGGCACCAACCTCCTCTCTGCCCTCCGACAGGGACAACTGACCCATGTGCCCTGTTTTGCTCACGTCCTTAACTTGGTGGTGCAGCGGTTCTTGGGCAGGAGCCTGGGCTTACACTACTGAGGCAGGCCAGTAAAGTCTGTGTGCATTTCTGCCCGTCACATAATGCCAGTGCTCGGCTGGCAGACCTCCAAAAGGAATTTAACCTGCCCAAGAACTGCCTAATCTGTGACATGCCCACCAGGTGGAACTCAACGTTGGCCATGCTGCAGCAGCTGCACATGCAGCAGAGGGCCATCAATGAGTACCTGTGCAACTATGGCACCAGGACAGGGTCAGGGGAGCTTGATTTTTTTTCCCCATGCCAGTGGGCCATGATCAGGGATGCATGCACTCTCCTGTTACCATTTGAGGAGGCCATGAGGATACGAGGATGTTGAGCAGTAACAGTGCATGCATCAGTAACACTGTCCCCCTTGTCCACCTGTTGGAGCAAATGCTGCGTGGAATAATGGACAGGGCACTTGAGGCAGAACAGAGGCAGGAAGAGGAGGATGTCCTTAGCTCTCAAGGCCCCCTTTATCCAGACAGTGTTCCTGCGTGCCCGCCGATCACACAGGAAGAGGACAAGGAGGAGGAGGATTGTGTCAGCATGGAGGTGGAGCCTGGCACTCAGCATCAGCAGCAGTCTTTAAGGGATCATTTACAGTCCCAAGAAACACATGGACTTGTACGTGGCTGGGAGGAGGTGGCTGCGGATCATGTTGTTCTTTGTGACCCAGAGGACTCTGGACTGAATGCCTCAGCAAACCTACGCTGCATGGCCTCCCTGATCCAAAGCCTGTGGAAGGATCCTCATATTCGTGGTATCAAGGAGAGGGATCAATACTGGCTGGCAACCCTCCTTGATCCACGTTACAAGGGTAAGGTTGCGGACCTTATCTTGCCATCGCAGAGGGAGCAGAGGATGAAACATCTTTGGGAGGCCTTGCAGAAAGGTCTGTGCAACGCATTGCCAGAGACTGGGAGGTTACAAACTCCTGTTCCTGGACAACGTGTTGCTGAGGCTTCGGTCAGTCAAAGAAGGAGCGGTGGAGAAGGTGGCCGTCTGACCGATGCGTTCAGACAATTTTTTAGTCCGCAGCCTCAAGGTATGATCGGTTCCAGCAACCATCGCCAGCGTCTGTTTTACATGGTGCAGGAATACCTAGGGGCAAGATCTAACTTGGGGATTACCTAAGGCCACAATTTTTGCAAAGTATATAGGGCAGGCCCCTAATTTAAAACATCCAACTTACAAACGACTCCTACTTGCAAACGGAAGGAGACAACAGGAAGTGAGATGAAATCTACCCCTAGGAAGGGAAATTCTCTCCTGTAAGAGTTAATATGGGAAAAACGTTTCTCCTTTCCACTGATGCTTTATCACCAATCCTTGTTTCACTAAAAACCCCACATTTTTAAAAAACATTTGTCATTAGGACAGAAAGTGAGGTGAAATCTTCTGAAGACCAGTTTCAAGGGGAGATCCTTAGGGTGGGTCAGGAGATATCCAGGTCTCCAAAAAATGCAAAGGAGGGGCTACCTAGTTGAATTTCAGTATGGTTTGGGGAGGTAATCTGTGGCCAGAATTAGTCCTACATACACAATGGACATGCACGAAAGGGGGAGCACTGAATCGTGGTATATGTTAGTCCTTATCTTACTAGTAGCCCCCCTCTGGATCTCCCTGTTGGAGCACAAACTGTGAAGAAAATAGTAAAGGCAAAAAGAAGAAACATAAATGCAAAAGACAGTGGAAGAAAAAAAGACATACCAAATTAGCTCAAACTGTGGATCAAGGCATTTGGTTTGGTCAAAAACAGAGAATTACAATCATCTATTAGGTACACTTACTATGGAGAGTGATATTTTCCCATCTTTGCTCTAGTGGGTGGTGGCATGAGGATGGGTGAAATTAGGGACAGAGTAGGGGGAGGGGTGACGGTAAGGGGTATAAGGAGGTATGGTGGGGAGGTGAATAATTTTCCTGTGAAGATGTACATGCATCTCGAGACAATGTTCTCTTTTATACTCCGTGGTGTAGAGGGTGCTTTGAGTAGTGGGATTGAAGAATCTGATTTCCGAGTCCTTTCGACATTTTGTGTGAATTGTTCAGTAAAGAGATTATTGGCAGCAGGTATTTCTAAATTCCTGGTAGTCCATTCAGTGCTCCACAGATAGGGGAGTTATTAACTGCAAGTTCCATGGTTGTGGAAAAATGAAAAAACACTTCAGTAGGGGGGAAGTGGACTTGGAGAAGTTGTACCTCCTAAAACGGTAAAGGGCTGAGAAAATTGTGATCCAGGTTTGTTGGGAGAATCGGGGAGATGTAGTTGTAGAGTTGGTTTCCCTCGTGGGGGTTAGGGGAAAAGTCATGGGTAAAGCTGTATAAAGTTATGATTTAGATCATTGCATACAGTAGAAAGCAAGTGGAGTAATGAAAGTCACGTAGTGAATGGACAGTTCAATCTGAGATGTACTAACCTTGATCCATGGAGAGCATTCTGAATTTAGTAGTTGTCTCCTTTAACTGCTACTGACCGCCTGCTGTCAATTGACGGCCAGGCGGCGCAGTTCTCGTTGCAGGCAGGCGTGATATGACGGCCTCGCTTTCCCGGTCCACCAGGGGTGCTCGCCGTGTCACTGGGCCCCGGTGCGCATGCCCGGCGGCTGCGATGTCCGCTGGGCATCCGCGATTGCCGGTAACACAGCAAGACCATGGATCTGTGTGTGTAAACACACAGATCCATGGTCCTGTCAGAGGAGAGGAGACCGATGGTATGTTACCAGTACAGAGGAACACCGATCGGTCTCCTCCCCTAGTGAGTCCCCTCCCCCTACAGTTAGAAACACTCCCTAGCAACACAGTTAACCCCTCGATCACCACCTAGTGTTAACCCCTTCCCTGCCAGTCACATTTATACAGTAATCAGTGCATTTTTATAGCACGGATCGCTGTATAAATGTGAATGGTCCCAAAAATTTGTCAAAAGTGTCCAATGTGTCCGCCGCAATATCGCAGTCATGATAAAAATCGCAGATCGCCGCCATTACTAGTAAAAAATAAATAAATAAATAAAAATGTTATAAATCTATCCCCTATTCTGTAGACGCTATAACTTTTGCGCAAACCAATCAATATACGCTTATTGCGATTTTTTTACCAAAAATATGTAGAAGAATACATATCGGCCTAAACTGAGGAAAAAAATTGTTTTAAAGAAAAAAATATTGGATATTTATTATCGCAAAAAAAATATTGTGCTTTTTTTCAAACTTGTCCCTCTTCTTTTGTTTATAGCGCAAAAAATAAAAACCGCAGAGGTGATCAAATACCACCAAAAGAAAGCTCTATTTGTGGGGAAAAAATGAAAACAATTTCATCTGGGTACAGTGTTGTATGACAGCGCAATTGTCATTCAAAATGCGACAGCACTGAAAGTTGAAAAATGGCTTGGGCAGGAAGAGGGTGAAAATGCACTGTATTGAGGTGGTTAAGCTGCTATCCAGGCTTGCCGGTATGCTGGAGAAGCAGTTGGGCTATAATTTCTTGGTGAGCCATGTGCTTCCGGAGGTGGATATTGATGGAGCCAGTGAGCCGAGGCAACCTGGATCCCTTTGTCTTGCCTCATGGATACCGTCCATTGAGGTAGCATTTCTTGTCGGTGGAAGGAGAAAGTCGCTACAGGTAAAGTGATCTTTGGAATCTCCAGAACATTAAAAAAGTGGTCCAGATCCTCGGGGACTCTTAAAGCTGTGGTGCGGCCTTTATTTGATGCCGAGAGGCAAAAAGGAAACTTCCATCTGTATGCATTGGATCTGGAGCGTAGAAGGTCCAGGAGGGGTCTCAGCTCTTTCCTTTTTTGTAGCATGATGTTAGAGAGATCTTGGTATATTTTCACTTCTGCTCCATGTGACGTTATGCAACCTCTATTGCGGGCATTTCTTAGGATCTCTTCCTTTTGTGGGAAGCTAACCAGGCAACAGACTACATCTCGAGGTGGGTCAGTGTCCCTACCGCAAGGTCTGAGGGCTCTGTTTAGGTGCTCAATCTCAATTGGGGTATCCTGGGGCCTTTCCAGTATATCATTGAATTGCACAATTGTGGTCTGGGTAGGCCTATTGGGGTCAATATTTTCAGGTAATCCTCTTACCATTAGGTTGTGGTGCCTGCCTCGATTTTCCAGATCCTCCGAGTAACGATGCAGTTCTCTGAGATGAATGGCATGTGACTCAGTAACCTGCTGCCCTTGGCAAAGAGAAGCATTGTGGCAGGCGGTTGTACTCTCTACCCCCTCAACTCTGGAGTGCTTGTATGTCCCTCTTCAGGTCTGAGATCGCTGCTGACAAGGTGTTCTTGATGTCAGCAGTGATCTCCTGCGTATCATACAGGTTTAGAGTGCGGGTCTCACCAGTGCTCGGAGGAGTGAAGCCGTCATGTGGCAAGTGCAGGTTTCTGCTCGGGGAGCGGGATCTCCTAGAGGGAACTGACATGGCATCTCTCTGCTGTTGGGAGCGGAAAAGCTCTGGAATGGTGCCGCTGTGCTGTGTTCCCGGTTCTCTTAGAGATCGGGATCTTGTGGCTGAGGGGCTGCAGTATATTTCGCTCATGGTCTGCTGAGGGGAGCCTCCATTGTAGGGGATTCTTTTTTTTTTCCACAAAAATTTTTTTATTTTGAAAAGAGTCATAGGAAATACAGAAAGTAAGTTTCAGACCATACAAAAGTTAGTGCATTTAACATTAACAAGGCTTTTATAATTCAAACAGTTACTAACCAATAGGGATGAGCCGAACACCCCCCCCCCGGTTCGGTTCGCACCAGAACTTGCGAACAGACCAAAACTTCGCATGAACATTAGAACCCCATTGAAGTCTATGGGACTCGAACGTTCAAAATCAAAAGTGCTCATTTTAAAGGCTAATTTGCATGGTATTGTCCTAAAAAGGGTTTGGGGATCCGCGTCCTGCCCCAGGGCACATGTATCAATGCAAAAAAAAGTTTTAAAAACGGCCGTTTTTTCGTACCTGGGGGGTGTCTATAGTATGCCTGTAAAGGGGCGCATGTTTCCTGTGTTTAGAACAGTCTGGCAGCAAAATGACATTTCAAAGGAAGAAAAGTCATTTAAAACTACTCGCGGCTATTAATAAATTGCCGGTCCAACAATACACATAAAAGTTCATTGATAAAAACGGCATGGGATTTCCCCAAAGGGGAACCCCAAAGCAAAATTTAAAAAAAAACTGGCGTGGGGGTTCCCCTAAATTCCATACCAGGCCCTTCAGGTCTGGTATGGATATTAAGGGGAACCCTGCGCCAAAATTTAAAAAAAAATGATGTAGGGGTCCCCCTCAAAATTCATACCAGACTTTTCAGGTCTGGTATGGATTTTAAGGGGGACCCCTACATCATTTTTTTTTCAGGTCTGGTATGGATTTTAAGGGGAACCCCGTGCCAAAATTAAAAAAAAAATTGGCGCGGGGTCCCCCCAAAAATCCATACCAGACCCTTATCCGAGCACACAACTTGGCAGGCCACAGGAAAAGAGGGGGGGACGAGAAAGCGCCCCCTCCCTCCTGAACCGTACCAGGCCACATGCCCTCAACATTGGGAGGGTGCTTTGGGGTAGCCCACCAAAGCACCTTGTCCCCATGTTGATGAGGACAAGGGCCTCATCCCCACAACCCTTGGCCGGTGGTTGTGGGGGTCTGCGGGGGGGCTTATCGGAATCTGGACGCCCCCTTTAACAAGGGGACCCCCAGATCCCGCCCCCCCTGTGTGAAATGGTAAGGGGGTACAAAAGTACCGCTACCATTTCACAAAAAAACTGTCAAAAATGTTAAATATGACAAGAGAGTTTTTGACAATTCCTTTATTTAAAGTCTTCTTTTTTCCATCTTCTATCTTCTTTCTTCTATCTTCCTTCAGTTTCTTCCTCCATCTTCTTCTTCCTCCAATCCTCTGCTTCTTTCTCTGGTGTTCTCATCCGGCATCTCCCTCCGCGGCCCTTGTCCTCATCAACATGGGGACAAGTTGCTTTGGTGGGCTACCCCAAAGCAACCTCCCAATGTTGAGGGCATGTGGCCTGGTATGGTTCAGGAGGGGGGGGCTCTCTCATCCCCCCCTCTTTTCCTGTGGCCTGCCAGGTTGCGTGCTCGGATAAGGGTCTGGTATGGATTTTTGGGGGGACCCCACGCCAATTTTTTTTTTAATTTTGGCACGGGGTTCCCCTTAAAATCCAATAGACTTTTAAAGGGTGTTCCGCGACTTTCGAATTTGCCGCGAACACTCCAAATTGTTCGCTGTTCGGCGAACTGGCGAAGAGCCGATGTTCAAGTCGAACATGAGTTCGACTCGAACTCGAAGCTCATCCCTACTAACCAATGAACTAACATTTAGTATCCCTCTTGTGCTTTCCTTAATCGGTCTGGTAGGGAACTAGCCCTATGATTTCTAGTGATTATGGCAGGGTTGTTAATATATTCCTTCCCTTTCCCACGTAGAGTGATGGCTATGCGAGGACCAATAAGGGAACATAAGGCAGCATTTGGTCGTACTATTACTCTTTAGTTGGGGGTGGACAGCATCCCACTCAAGGTCGTCTCGCCATCCCAGCTCTCTCTTAAAAGAGGATTAATGTAGAAAAGGGGGTAGGGGGAGAAAGAACAGAAGAAAGGACAGAGTAAAAGGACGGGTAAGGAGGGGGGAATCAAGGGGATGTGCAGACTGCCCGGGGGTTATGTGGAGAGGAGGTGGGAACAACCACCAGCTACCCTCTCCAGGTGTCCCCGTGCATAGCATATAATGTACAGGGTCTAATGCCCTCTGGATTCACATCACCCAAGGGGCCTGAGCCCCGGGGGGGATCAAAAAAAGTCAAGGGTTCTGCAGTAACAGTTTTTGGTACCGTTGTGAGTTTCGATACTCAAGCCAAGGAGCCCAAGTAGCCAAAAATTGCGGCATTCTATCTTGTGAGGCATGGATCAGCTCCTCTATCATTGCAATTTGGTTAATTCGGCATATCCACTCCTTCATGGAAGGGGGCTGTCAGGGACATGCCAGTGCCTTTCAGGGGAATATGCGTGTGCACATGCGCACGCGGGGTCTGTCCAGAGTTACACAGCGGAATTCTCCCACTGGTGTGCACCGGCGCGCTCCCATGCATGCGTGTGTGCACGCGTGCGCGGCGTGCGTGCGCCCGTGCACGTTAGCGCTGTTTGGCGCCAAGGTGCCTTTAAAAGTGTGACAGCTGCACTCATGTGGTGCTGTTCGTCTGCAGCTCCGTACCTGTGTTCCTGTATCTGCCTGCTGATTGTTATTACTGTTATCGACCCGGCTACGTCTGACTCTTCTGCTATCTCCAATCCGACCCGGCCTGCCTGACTCTGCTATCTTCTTGTGACCTGTTGCCGAACTCCTGCTTGCCTGACTACTCTGTGATTATCCATTTACATCATCTGCCTGATCTCCTGCCAATCCGGACTGTCTGACTCTGCGTTTTGCCTGTACCTTGTTTTGCTGCATTCTGACCTTCTCATCCAGCTCCAGGTGTTGCTGCTTCTATACCTCCTACCTGTCAGCCTGCTGATCCTCTTCTGCCTGCCAGCATCTACAGCTCAGCCATCCCTGAAGGATCTCTACGCAGCCTTCTGTGCCGGCCTCTGCAAAACCTTCACCAGGCACTCCTACCCACTGTGCTCACGAGACCACTGTTCCCACTCCAGTGGCTCCTGAACCAGCGTTGTAAGAGGGGTCTTCTCCTACCAGTCGGGCTCAAATACCAGGTACCTAACAGGGGCAATGTAGACTTCCAATGGAGCATAAGCATAGCCTAGCGGCGTTGGTCATATGCATGGCCACTGATTTGTAATATCTTTTATGGGGGATTTTGGAGAGGTGTAAGAGGTATTGTGCTGGTGTGAACTCCAGGGGGAGTGAGGTTATCTCAGTTATGACTGTGTGGACCCTTCTCCAATATGACTGGATCATCAGGCATGTCCACCATATATGGAGAAGGGTCCCGGGCCACGTTCACATCTCCAGCATCAGTCAGAGACCGCAGGGATAAACTTGTGGAGTATTTCTGGCGTTCTTTACCACTTCATTTTAATCTTATACCCGTTTTCTTGTGTGTTTACATTGAGGGAGTCCTTGTGAATATATAGATGTATTCGGTCCCAGCTGGTTTCCTCTATCTCCCTATCCAGTACGGTTTCCCAATAGGTGTGTCCTGAGCGCAGAGAAGCATAGGGTTCCCCAAACATCATGGCGTAGAGCAGCGAGATCAAGTGACTCTGAGGGGCAGGGCCAGTACAGAGTGATTCTAATGCCCCGTACACACGGTCGGATTTTCCGACGGAATATGTGTGATAGGACCTTGTTGTCGGAAATTCCGACCGTGTGTAGGCTCCATCTCACATTTTCCATCGGATTTTCCGACACACAAAGTTTGAGAGCAGGATATAAAATTTTCCGACAACAAAATCCGTTGTCGGAAATTCCGATCGTGTGTACACAAATCCGACGGACAAAGTGCCACGCATGCTCAGAATAAATAAAGAGATGAAAGCTATTGGCCACTGCCCCGTTTATAGTCCCGACGTACGTGTTTTACGTCACCGTGTTTAGAACAATCGGATTTTCCGACAACTTTGTGTGACCGTGTGTTTGCAAGACACGTTTGAGCCAACATCCATCGGAAAAAATCCTAGGATTTTGTTGTCGGAATGTCCAAACAAAGTCCGACCGTGTGTACGGGGCATAAGACTGTTGGGTTCTTCCCAAAGTTGTCTCTGTTAGCGGGGTTGTCAAGAAAATGTTTTATTTGGAGATAGGCCCAGAGTGTTTAAGATTGCTGTTAGTTCTGAGGAATCTACCCCTCAGAAAGAAGTGTGGAGCCCGCATCTCCGGGTATGGCCATTCAGCCGCTAGGTAGGCTTGTTCTGGGTTTCCCTTAAGGTGCGTGATTGCGCAAATTTTTGCTGAGAGTGAGTGCATTCTGCACGCTTTATGAAATGCATTCAGGGTCGCTCCGATGAGAGGGTGTGCTTGAGTGGTTGTTGGTATGTGTTTGTGCAGAGGCCAAGGAGCCAGACTTAAATCAGTCCCTGCAATCAGCTGTTCTAACAATACCCAGCCCTTGTTTCACCTGTGAAGCCTCCAATAAACCACTCGGGTCAGATGTACTGACCAGTAGTATCTCTGTAGGTCCGGGAGGCCTATCCCGCCTCTTGTTTTTGGGAGAACCAATTTTGCCCATCCAATATGTGCCGTCTTGGTTCCCCAGAGAAAGGCCCTACACATCCTCTTGTATGTAGCAAAAAAAGAGGTAAGGTGAGTGGATCAGGACCATTTGGAGTTTAGGCAGTAAGTGAGGGAGTACTGTCATCCTAAGAATCGTAGCCCGACCAAACCACAATATGGTGGGGGCCTCCCACTTTTTGAGATCTTGCTGTATAGATTTTAATTCTGCTAGGAAGTTCTTTTCATATAGATCTTTAAGGTTACTAGGGAGTTGTATGCCTACATAGGTTAGGGCATCTGCTTTCCATCGAAACGGGAAGTTATTCTGACAAAGTTGAACTACAGTAGGGGGCAGTGATATGTTTAGCGCAAAGGACTTGGAGTAGTTAATCTTTAGGTTCGAGATAGTCTTGAATTTGTCTAGAATCGGCATTAGGTTGGCAAGGGACGTTAATGGGGATGAGAGGAAGAGCAGGATATTGTCTGCAAAGGTGGCAATCTTGTATTCCCGCTGGTGTACTTCTATACCTTTGATGTTCAGGTTTGCTCAAATGCAACGGAGGAGAGGTTCTAAGGTGAGGATATACACTATAGGGGAGAGAGGGCACCCCTGTCTGGTCCCATTCTGGATGGGGAAGGCATCCAACAGGTGGCCATTAACCCCAACTCTAGCCTTGGGGTTCGTATATAGTGCCCTGATAAAGACCCGCATACAGAGACCCAGCCCCAGGTTTTCCAGGACTGTGTCCATGTAGTCCCAGGCCACCCTGTCAAACGCTTTCTCCGCATCCATTGCCAGAAATGAGCTCTCCCATTGAGTAGTGGTGAGCCAGTGGTGCAAATTGAGAGCCTTAATGGTGTTGTCCCTGGCTTCTCTCCCAGGGACAAAACTAACCTGGTCCAGACCCACCCATGCACGTATATGATAGGTCAGTCGGGTGGCCAGATCTTGGCAAACAATTTAACATCTGCATTGAAAAGGGAAATGGGTTGGTAATTGGCTACATCAGTGGGATCTTTGTTTTATTTCAGGATTACCGAAATATAAACCTCCAGGAGGTTTCCCAATTTGCAGGGTGAGCAGGAGAGAGCATTGAAGGCCTTAAGAAATCCCGGCGCTAGGAGATCGCAAAGCTCTTATAGTATTGTGCCAAAAAGCCGTCCGGTCCCAGACTTTTGCCAGGCTTCGTGTTCTTCAAGGCCTCCCCCCACTCCTCCGCCGAGAATGGGGCTTCCAGTGCTTCTCTATCTTCAGTTTAAAGCTCCTGTGGGCTGTGAGCTCTAAGTGGTTAAGAACTCCTGCATAATATTAACGCGAACGTTCTCGTTTACCAATCTGCGTTCAGGTGTTTGGAGATCATAAAGTTTGTTGTAAAATAATTGAAATTGATTAGCGATCTCCTAATTTTTGTAAAGAATAGCCCCATCTCTACTTCTGATATGGTGTACTGTAGTTGTAAGGGTTTGTTTCTGTGTGGCTCTCGCTAGGAGCCTCCCTGGTTTATTGCCCTGTTCATAGAATAACTTCTGTGACAGGAGTTGTCGTTTATGTGCTCTTTTAAAGAGCTCATTGCCAGTGAGCATTTATGTTGCTCTTCTAGTAGGGTTATTTTGTCAGACAAGTTTTTAATAGTAGCTTGGTGTTCTCTTTTCTTCCTGGCCGCGATGGAAAGCAGGTGCCCCTGCACCACGCATTTGTGTGCCTCCCATTGGGTCATGGGAGACACATCTGGTGTATTGTTATGTTGAAAATAGTCCTCGATAGTCTGTGTTACGTCAGCGAGGTCTCCAGGTTCAGACAATAGGGTGGCATCTAACCTCCATATTTTGGTAGAGTTTTCCCTCTGTGGGAATTGTAAGGTCAGTGTGATCGGGTGGTGGTCAGAGAGTACCATGTTCTCTATAGTCGCATCATGGAGGTATGTCAGGTCAGCTTGGTGGATGAAGAGGTAGTCCAGCCTCGAGTATCGATTGTGTGGGGGCGAGAAAAATGTGTAGTCTTTCTCCCGTGGGTTTATGGTGCACCAGGTGTCATGGAGTGTGAGAGAGGCTAAGTGCAGCTTTACTTGGCGTAAGGCGGGGAACGGGAGTGAGGATGCGCCGTTTGATGTATCAAGAAGTGGATCCAGGGGTATGTTGAAATCCCCACCCAGTATAAGAAGGCCCATCTGAAAAAGTGTTAATTGTAAGAGGACCTCTTTCAGGAATGTCACTTGGCCAGAGTTGGGGCAGTATATGTTAGCCAGGGTTATTCTATTTTTCCAGGTCCCTTTCAGAAAAAGAAATCTACCCTCTGGGTCAAGGACTTGGTCTGTGAGGTGGAATACAAACGATTTTGCAAGCAATATTGAAACCCCCTTTGTTTTGGAGTCTGCACAAGTTGCATGGAATACCTCAGGAAACCTACTATTGGATAGGCGGAGTATGGATCCCGATTGAAAGTGTGTTTCTTGCAGAAATACCACTTGAGCTCTGTGGCGGTGTATTTCCGCAAGAACGCTACTGCGTTTTTCGGGTACATTGAGACCCTTTGTGTTTAGAGAGTAGACCTTGAGGGATAAAGGAGCTGATGTCTGCACTGTAGGAGGCATGTTTAAAAAAGGGGGTTGTTTGTTAATAACACCTCCTAGGTTTGGATGGGGTAGATTTAGGGGGTGGGGTGGAGGGTAGGAAGTAGGGGGTAAGAAGGAGAAAGTAGGAAAACAGAAAAGATAAGGAAAGGGAAAGAGCCTGGTTCAGAGAGCAGCTCAGATAGATATCCTAGCCTAAGGGGGGCTCGCAGCAGGTGTGGTACACCTAGTACCTTAGTAGGGGGTGGGTCAAATTTACCGGAGGTAATTGCAGTCCTGCTGAGTTACCTAAGAGGAGAGGGTATGGGGCGAAGGGTAGGAAAAGAGTATTCCCGATTAATTCAAGTGGGGAGCCTGCCCCATTGTGGTGGGGTGAGAACTTAGCACCAAAAACAGAGGTACACACCTCATCATCCAGAGGCTCCAAAGGGCAAACATAGACTTTGATGGGTGGACACCCGTCCCAGCAGATGGGAGGAGTGTTGGGTAGGACCAGGTAAGCCAGGAAGGGGTAACCCTCCCGGCTTCCCGGACGCCGGCAAGTATGGGATTCCCCTCAAGCCAGGGCCACCCATAACAACCTATTAGTACATCCTATGAACGTGTATAGTAGCCCGTAACAAAATTATGAAGTGTTAAGTAAATTGCGCTAAGAAATTTGAATGAACTCTACTGAACTAACCCAGTTGCCACATGAGCTACCACGGTGGTGGTGTATTGAGGCCCCTAGCCACGGGAGAACCCAAATCACTTCCGAGGTGGGGGGTCCCACCCACCAGTGGGTTTCCAAGGTGAGATCTTTGGGAGAACTTGCCCATAATTGAACAAGTGCCCTTGCATACTTTTATCCAACTAACCAAGTTAAACCATGAGGGCTCATACTCTACCCCGTTCGGGTGAAGAGTGCATGCCCCCCGAGTTGTGAGTTTCCTCATTCTACAGGTCGCAGCCATCTATAAGCATGAGAAAATGTCAGAAGCAATATTAGTAAGGTTCTGCACTGCCAGTGAAATGTGTGCAACAACAGCACGGTGCCCTTGGGCAGAGGGGGGGGGGTTGAACCAAATGACTGATCCTAAGCATTAGGTACAGCGCTGTTGCTGTCAGAGGTAAACAACAGGTGTCTATCAAACTAGGTTCCCTGATGTGGTGACCAGGAAGTCAGTCTCATTGAGAGCAAAGCCCGGACCAAATGAATTTGAGAGGGCCTCCGGTTACTGTGTATCTTCTGTTAGCTGTTTCGAAGCTGTGTAAAGGAAAGAGAACACTTCTTCCCATGGGTCAGCTGATTCTTCAGATGGGAAGGGACTTTGTAACCTCGGCTGGGGTTAAGGTACAGCTCAGATAGGATCACAGAGGGGTTGGGTCATTGGTAGAGGTAGGTGCTTACCTCTGCCGATTTTAAAGTCCAGAACTCGTTATAAGGCCTCCATGTCCTGGTCTCCGGGTGCTACAAAGCCTTAGCAAGTGACTGTTTTTCTTCAAAACCTGAGAGAGGAACCATATGTGTGCCTCTCAGTGTGGGGTAAAGTATGCGGTAGTGAAGAGGGTGGAAGGGAACCTGGGGCAGTGTCAAACCCCCCTACATCTCCTTACCGTTCGCTCGTATCTTGCTTGAGTCTGGGAAAATGGCATGAGCCAAGTCTCTGGGCAGTGTTAGCTGATGAAGGTAGACAGGGGGGAGCGAGGGCTACATCACAGCTCACCGTGTTCCGGTTGCGTGTTCAAGGATCCGTTTTTGCGACGAGTAGAAGATGGGGAGGCGCATGGGCTTTCATCCGTTTCCATGTCCCTGTGTCTTCTAGGAGGAGAATTACCTGAAGTTCTGCGGCGACGTTGTCTGCTTCTCTGTGACCTTGGGGTGTCGCTAGGGTGGGCAGGAATCCAGGGTTCCGCTTGCAGAAAAGCACTGTACCAGGACCATGGGAATGTCCAGCGCTTCACAGAAGGGCCGAAGGTCCGATGGCGTTCACAGATGTGCTGTGCGACTTCCAGCGGTTGCCTGCAGGCAGAATGGAAATTTCCATCTATAGGGGATGCGTCTGTCCCGCAGAACATGCAGGAGCGGGCGGAGGTCTCAGGGTGATGGCGGATAGGTCTTGGAACAGTTGAATGCGTGCACCTTCATACGCCAAATGAGCGTGGTTTCGGGCCAGGCGTAGTATGTCTTCCTTTTGGGTAAAGCTGACCAGGCAGCATACTGCATCCCTGGGTGGGTCAGTGTCCCTACGCCTAGGTCTCAACGCTCTGTGACACCTCTCCATTTGTACCAGTGCATCTGGTGGTCTGCCTAGGAGGGTATTAAATATGGCCCACACAGCGGCCTGCAGCTGGGGTCCCTCTACTGTCTCTGGGAGATTGCGTCTGCGGCCCCTATTATCCAAGTCCTCCATGTGCCTGTGCATGTCCATGAGGTGCTGTGTGTGTGTACTCACTCTTTGTTGTACCTGCGTAATGGCTTCTCCTTGTGTCATGGCCGCGGACTCCACATGCTCCAGGCACGTTGCTACAGCTTTAATGTCCAGTTTCAGCTCTGAGATAGCTGCTGACAATGTATTCTTAATGTCCACTGCGACTAGCTGTAGGTCTGCTAGGCAGAGGAGAGGAGAAGCCAGTGAGGGAGACACATTGGTGAGGGGGGTTACAGGGGTGTAAGCAGCAGCTGGATGTCCTGTGTTACCACAGACTTAGGATGCAGCCTGTGTGTCTGTGGGCTTGGTCCGGAACATCGCTGGGATGTTCCTGCTGAGTTGTGTGGATGGGTCCGGATGCAACCGGGAGGTCGGCTGGCTCTTACCCGCCATCAGTATAGCCGCGGATCAGGGCTATTTTAGCTGCTGGGGTGCTTCGGTGGAGCTCTGGATGACAGAGCTCTGTCTCTAAGCAGCCATTCCAGTGCCAAGCCACGCCTCCTGTAGGGGATTCTTGACCTCGGGTAGACAGAGCTCTGGGACTAAGAGGCCATCTCAGAGCCATACCAGACCATGCCCCCTTGGAGTGTTTTATTATGCCAGATGGGAGAATAGTCATTATTTGTAGGTGTGTCCAGTTTGATAGAGGCCAGTATCCATATCTTCCTATAGTGGTTTAGGAGGGAGCTGCATTCCTCTTTTTTAGTAATGCCTTCAACGCCTGCTGCTATACTGCAGATGGGGTCAGTTGTCAGTTGGGCCCAGGAAGGACATAGGAGTAAAGTAAATTTCTTCCTGTCAGTCTTATCTATATGGAACAATTGGGATAGTTGGGATGCTATGTAGTATAGACTGAAGTCTGATAGGGCCGTACCAGCCAGATCAGTGGAGTTTTTAAGTAATCGCCATGCCAGTTTATGTCTATTCTTCCCCCAAACATAAAGTTTGAGAATTGCATCTATGGTTTTGAAATATTTCAGTGGTAGATACACAGGGGTGTGCCAGAGTACATATAGAATTTTAGGGAGGAGTATCATTTTAATGAGGTTGAAATGACCTAGTACCCCGAGAGGGAGACGTGCCCATATTTGTGTTTTAGATTTATTTAGGGCAAACAGTGGTTCCATATTGAGAGTAACATAATCGACTGGTGACCTAGTAACGCTCATCCCAGGTATTTGGTACTATTTACTCGCTCTAGGGGCAATTGGGTCTGTAATTCAGTTTGGGGAGCAAAATCAAGTGGGATAATTTGTGACTGTTCCCAATTGATTATGAGTCCTGAGAATGAACCAAAGTGTTCAATTGTTCATAGGGCTTCAGCCAGGGAGGGGCCTAAATCTGCTAGATATAGTAATGTGTCATCTGCGTACATGCTTATTTTTTCTTCTAGGTCGCCGATGCGTAGGCCCTGTATTAATGGGTTGCATCTGATGAATATTGCTATAATAGACATAGAGAGGGGGGAGTTTGGGACTTTAAATGAGGCGCACTCGTCGCCTCCATCCCGGAATCAGATATATGCAAAAAGGAAGTTGGGACTTTAAATGAAGCGGTTGGAATGCGGAGGGCTGAAAAATGTTAATTTAATAATCATAGTAAATAAAATACAAGGATTTCACATATATACACACATATATATTTTGCATAAAAATGGAGCATAAGGTATGGAAAATTACATGCAGTAGATATAAAATCGTACTAAGTAGATGGTAATTGAAATAATAATGGTACAACGGTAACTGGAATTATAATCGCATAACCATGATAATAATCATAATCATGATAGGTGCCAGAAGTGGCATGCCCGGAACCTAGTAGCTGGAGTATAAATCGCATGGTAATGATAATGATCATAGTAGGTGCCAGAGATGTTGTGCCCGGGACCTGCTATTAGAGGAGCATGATACTAGTAATGATATTAAAAATAATAAAAATAATGATGACATCATCAAGTTGCAAATAGTTAAGGTTGAAGCATCAAGTGTAGCTCGACGCGTTTCGTGGATGGTTTTCTCCACTCATCAGGAGCTGATGCAGTGCAAACCTGTAGAATATATACATATAAAATAAGCCTCCATTTTAGTAGAGAGGAGTAAAATAGATATATTCACAAAATAGTTGGTCAAAAGACACACACTTACCAACCCTGGCACTGAGTGCGACGCACAACAGACGGCACAGAGTGAGCCAGAGGCAACAAACCCCGGCACGGGAGCTGAGGCGGCATGATATGTCTAAATGGCAACAGGTGATGGAATAGCAGTATCCGGACAATGGGGTGATGTCCATGTGACAGCAGTGATAATGAGAAGCTTGTCAGAATGAAGGGATATCTGGGAACAAAATATTAGTTTGTAGATTGTAAATATATATAGTCTGAAATAAATTTAGTAATATTAAGTAATGTATAGATAATGTACCCAAAGATACCCTTATATATGATGTAGATAGATAATATCATGGAAGTAATAGTACTAGATACCCTTATATATGCTGTAGATATATATGATGTTAATAGATAATATTATGGAAGTAATAGTAATAGATACCCTTATACATGATGTTGATAGATAGTATTGTGGAAGTAATAGTGAACAATTAAAATACTGGCCAGTGCGGATCTAAATAAGTGTGGTATGTTAGAAAGGGAGTGTTGAGAATGGAGTGTGACTAATATATAAAAAAAAAAAAAAAAACGGAGTGTGCAGTGAAACAAAGCAGGGGCATAGCAGGGAAGGTGAGCCCATTGTCCAAAGACTTACCCGATGCTACAAGTAAAACACAGACAGCAGAAGGGGAACAGCTGGTGTGTTGAAACCCCAATTGGAGACAGGCCATGTGAACAGCCCACTCAGATTGGGGGACATATAAATATATGCCGCCAACGCCACGTGCGTGAGCCTGACGGGAGGAGGGGGCGGCGTCCGCACCTGAGCTGAGTGATCGCTCAGTGTTTGGCGCCAAAACCATCCTCCTCCCAGAGGTGGATCACGCAGATGACGCTCCAAGCGTCAGCGCGGTGACGTCAGGTACGACGTCCCGCGCATGACGCAGGGACCGTGGTGCCGATGCGCAGAGTGGTAACCGCTCGAACCTCCCAAAGGGGAGGAGGGGGAGGATCCAAGGAGCGCATCGCAGCTCCCGCGCCGAGGAGAAAAGCCCCAGCACAAACCCGTGGCAAAAGCTATGCTGACGCAAAACAGTGGCAGAGCTGTAGGGGTTGAGTGTGTAGCGAAAACTAGGGTCAATGTATACAGCAGCAATGAGTACAGGACATGCCGTCCGTGGTGACATAAAGAAACTAAATAAAGGCATAACAATATGTGTAAGATATACGACTGTTCCAAAAAATACAGCCCTGTGTAGGGTCTGCATAGAACCTTTCGCGTAGATAGCAGGGGAACACTGCTGATCCAACTTTCCAAACGCTTCCACCCCGGTACTATAATAGACATAGAGAGGGGGGAGTTTGGGACTTTAAATGAGGCGCACTCGTCGCCTCCATCCCGGAATCAGATATATGCAAAAAGGAAGTTGGGACTTTAAATGAAGCAGTTGGAATGCGGAGGGTTGAAAAATGTTAATTTAATAATCATAGTAAATAAAATACAAGGATTTCACATATATACACACATATATATTTTGCATAAAAATGGAGCATAAGGTATGGAAAATTACATGCAGTAGATATAAAATCGTACTAAGTAGATGGTAATTGAAATAATAATGGTACAACGGTAACTGGAATTATAATCGCATAACCATGATAATAATCATAATCATGATAGGTGCCAGAAGTGGCATGCCCGGAACCTAGTAGCTGGAGTATAAATCGCATGGTAATGATAATGATCATAGTAGGTGCCAGAGATGTTGTGCCCGGGACCTGGTATTAGAGGAGCATGATACTAGTAATGATATTAAAAATAATAAAAATAATGATGACATCATCAAGTTGCAAATAGTTAAGGTTGAAGCATCAAGTGTAGCTCGACGCGTTTCGTGAATGGTTTTCTCCACTCATCAGGAGCTGATGCAGTGCAAACCTGTAGAATATATACATATAAAATAAGCCTCCATCTTAGTAGAGAGGAGTAAAATAGATATATTCACAAAATAGTTGGTCAAAAGACACACACTTACCAACCCTGGCACTGAGTGCGACGCACAACAGACGGCACGGAGTGAGCCAGAGGCAACAAACCCCGGCACGGGAGCTGAGGCGGCATAATATGTCTAAATGGCAACGGGTGATGGAATAGCAGTATCCGGACAATGGGGTGATGTCCATGTGACAGCAGTGATAATGGGAAGCTTGTCAGAATGAAGGGATATCTGGGAACAAAATATTAGTTTGTAGATTGTAAATATATATAGTCTGAAATAAATTTAGTAATATTAAGTAATGTATAGATAATGTACCCAAAGATACCCTTATATATGATGTAGATAGATAATATCATGGAAGTAATAGTACTAGATACCCTTATATATGATGTAGATATATATGATGTTAATAGATAATATTATGGAAGTAATAGTAATAGATACCCGTATACATGATGTTGATAGATAGTATTGTGGAAGTAATAGTGAACAATTAAAATAGTGGCCAGTGCGGATCTAAATAAGTGTGGTATGTTAGAAAGGGAGTGTTGAGAATGGAGTGTGACTAATATATAAAAAAAAAAAAAAAAACGGAGTGTGCAGTGGAACAAAGCAGGGGCATAGCAGGGAAGGTGAGCCCATTGTCCAAAGACTTACCCGATGCTACAAGTAAAACACAGACAGTAGAAGGGGAACAGCTGGTGTGTTGAAACCCCAATCGGAGACAGGCCATGTGAACAGCCCACTCAGATTGGGGGACATATAAATATATGCCGCCAACGCCATGTGCGTGAGCCTGACGGGAGGAAGGGGCGGCGTCCGCACCTGATCTGAGTGATCGCTCAGTGTTTGGCGCCAAAACCATCCTCCTCCCAGAGGTGGATCACGCAGATGACGCTCCAAGCGTCAGCGCGGTGACGTCAGGTACGACGTCCCGCGCACTACGCAGGGACCGTGGCGCCGATGCGCAGAGTGGTAACCGCCCGAACCTCCCAAAGGGGAGGAGGGGGAGGATCCAAGGAGCGCATCGCAGCTCCCCGCGCCGAGGAGAAAAGCCCCAGCACAAACCCGTGGCAAAAGCTATGCTGACGCAAAACAGTGGCAGAGCTGTAGGGGTTGAGTGTGTAGCAAAAACTAGGGTCAATGTATGTAGCAGCAATCAGTACAGGACATGCCATCCGTGGTAACATAAAGAAACTAAATATAGGCATAACAATATGTGTAAGATATACGACTGTTCCAAAAAATACAGCCCTGTGTAGGGTCTGCATAGAACCTTTCGCATAGATAGCAGGGGAACACTGCTGATCCAACTTTCCAAACGCTTCCATCCCGGTACTATAATAGACATAGAGAGGGGGGAGTTTGGGACTTTAAATGAGGTTCACTCGTCGCCTCCATCCCGGAATCAGATATATGCAAAAAGGAAGTTGGGACTTTAAATGAAGCGGTTGGAATGCGGAGGGTTGAAAAATGTTAATTTAATAATCATAGTAAATAAAATACAAGGATTTCACATATATACACACATATATATTTTGCATAAAAATGGAGCATAAGGTATGGAAAATTAGATGCAGTAGATATAAAATCGTACTAAGTAGATGGTAATTGAAATAATAATGGTACAACGGTAACTGGAATTATAATCGCATAACCATGATAATAATCATAATCATGATAGGTGCCAGAAGTGGCATGCCCGGAACCTAGTAGCTGGAGTATAAATCGCATGGTAATGATAATGATCATAGTAGGTGCCAGAGATGTTGTGCCCGGGACCTGGTATTAGAGGAGCATGATACTAGTAATGATATTAAAAATAATAAAAATGGCATGTCCTGTACTGATTGCTGCTATATACATTGACCCTAGTTTTCGCTACACACTCAACCCCTACAGCTCTGCCACTGTTTTGCGTCAGCATAGCTTTTGCCACGGGTTTGTGCTGGGGCTTTTCTCCTTGGCGCAGGAGCTGCGATGCGCTCCTTGGATCCTCCCCCTCCTCCCCTTTGGGAGGTTTGGGCGGTTACCACTCTGCGCATCGACGCCACGGTCCCTGCGTAATGCGCGGGACGTCGTACCTGACGTCACCGCGCTGACGCTTGGAGCGTCATCTGCGTGATCCACCTCTGGGAGGAGGATGGTTTTGGCGCCAAACACTGAGCGATCACTCAGCTCAGGTGCGGACACCGCCCCCTCCTCCCGTCAGGCTCACGCACATGGCGTTGGCGCCATATATTTATATGTCCCCCAATCTGAGTGGGCTGTTCACATGGCCTGTCTCCGATTGGGGTTTCAACACTCCAGCTGTTCCCCTTCTGCTGTCTGTGTTTTACTTGTAGCATCAGGTAAGTCTTTGGACAATGGGCTCACCTTCCCTGCTATGCCCCTGCTTTGTTTCACTGCACACTCCGTTTTTTTTTTTTGTTATATATTAGTCATACTCCATTCTCAACACTCCCTTTCTAACATACCACACTTATTTAGATCCGCACTGACCACTATTTTAATTGTTCACTATTACTTCCACAATACTATCTATCAACATCATGTATAAGGGTATCTATTACTATTACTTCCATAATATTATCTATTAACATCATATATATCTACAGCATATATAAGGCTATCTAGTACTATTACTTCCATGATATTATCTATCTACATCATATATAAGGGTATCTTTGGGTACATTATCTATACATTACTTAATATTACTAAATTTATTTCAGACTATATATATTTACAATCTACAAACTAATATTTTGTTCCCAGATATCTCTTCATTCTGACAAGCTTCCCATTATCACTGCTGTCACATGGACATCACCCCATTGTCCGGATACTGCTATTCCATCACCCTTTGCCATTTAGACATATTATGCCACCTCAGCTCCCGTGCCGGGGTTTGTTGCCTCTGGCTCACTCCGTGCCGTCTGTTGTGCGTCGCACTCAGTGCCAGGGTTGGTAAGTGTGTGTCTTTTGACCAACTATTTTGTGAATATATCTATTTTACTCCTCTCTACTAAGATGGAGGCTTATTTTATACGTATATATTCTACAGGTTTGCACTGCATCAGCTCCTGATGAGTGGAGAAAACCATCCACGAAACGCGTCAAGCTACACTTGATGCTTCAACCTTAACTATTTGCAACTTGATGATGTCATCATTATTTTTATTATTTTTAATATCATTACTAGTATCATGCTCCTCTAATACCAGGTCCCGGGCACAACATCTCTGGCACCTACTATGATCATTATCATTACCATGCGATTTATACTCCAGCTACTAGGTTCCGGGCATGCCACTTCTGGCACCTATCATGATTATGATTATTATCATGGTTATGCGATTATAATTCCAGTTACCGTTGTACCATTATTATTTCAATTACCATCTACTTAGTACGATTTTATATCTACTGCATGTAATTTTCCATACCCTATGCTCCATTTTTATGCAAAATATATATGTGTGTATATATGTGAAATCCTTGTATTTTATTTACTATGATTATTAAATTAACATTTTTCAACCCTCCGCATTCCAACCGCTTCATTTAAAGTCCCAACTTCCTTTTTGCATATATCTGATTCCGGGATGGAGGCGACGAGTGCGCCTCATTTAAAGTCCCAAACTCCCCCCTCTCTATGTCTATTATAGTACCGGGATGGAAGCGTTTGGAAAGTTGGATCAGCAGTGTTCCCCTGCTATCTACGCGAAAGGTTCTATGCAGACCCTACACAGGGCTGTATTTTTTGGAACAGTCGTATATCTTACACATATTATTATGCCTTTATTTAGTTTCTTTATGCTACCACGGATGGCATGTCCTGTACTGATTGCTGCTATATACATTGACCCTAGTTTTCGCTACACACTCAACCCCTACAGCTCTGCCACTGTTTTGCGTCAGCATAGCTTTTGCCAAGGGTTTATGCTGGGGCTTTTCTCCTCGGCACGGGAGCTGCGATGCGCTCCTTGGATCCTCCCCCTCCTCCCCTTTGGGAGGTTCGGGCGGTTACCACTCTGCGCATCGGCGCCACGGTCCCTGCGTCATGTGCGGGACGTCGTACCTGACGTCACCGCGCTGACGCTTGGAGCGTCATCTGCGTGATCCACCTCTGGGAGGAGGATGGTTTTGGCGCCAAACACTGAGCGATCACTCAGCTCAGGTGCGGACGCTGCCCCCTCCTCCCGTCAGGCTCACGCACGTGGCGTTGGCGGCATATATTTATATGTCCCCCAATCTGAGTGGGCTGTTCACATGGCCTGTCTCCGATTGGGGTTTCAACACACCAGCTGTTCCCCTTCTGCTGCCTGTGTTTTACTTGTAGCATCGGGTAAGTCTTTGGACAATGGGCTCACCTTCCCTGCTATGCCCCTGCTTTGTTTCACTGCACACTCCGTTTTTTTTTTTTTTCTTTTTCTTTCTTTTTTTTTTTTATATATATTAGTCACACTCCATTCTCAACACTCCCTTTCTAACATACCACACTTATTTAGATCCGCACTGGCCACTATTTTAATTGTTCACTATTACTTCCACAATACTATCTATCAACATCATGTATACGGGTATCCATTACTATTACTTCCATAATATTATCTATTAACATCATATATATCTACATCATATATAAGGGTATCTAGTACTATTACTTCCATGATATTATCTATCTACATCATATATAAGGGTATCTTTGGGTACATTATCTATACATTACTTAATATTACTAAATTTATTTCAGACTATATATATTTACAATCTACAAACTAATATTTTGTTCCCAGATATCCCTTCATTCTGATAAGCTTCCCATTATCACTGCTGTCACATGGACATCACCCCATTGTCCGGATACTGCTATTCCATCACCCGTTGCCATTTAGACATATTATGCCGCCTCAGCTCCCGTGCCGGGGTTTGTTGCCTCTGGCTCACTCCGTGCCGTCTGTTGTGCGTCGCACTCAGTGCCAGGGTTGGTAAGTGTGTGTCTTTTGACCAACTATTTTGTGAATATATCTATTTTACTCCTCTCTACTAAGATGGAGGCTTATTTTATATGTATATATTCTACAGGTTTGCACTGCATCAGCTCCTGATGAGTGGAGAAAACTATCCACGAAACGCGTCGAGCTACACTTGATGCTTCAACCTTAACTATTTGCAACTTGATGATGTCATCATTATTTTTATTATTTTTAATATCATTACTAGTATCATGCTCCTCTAATAGCAGGTCCCGGGCACAACATCTCTGGCACCTACTATGATCATTATCATTACCATGCGATTTATACTCCAGCTACTAGGTTCCGGGCATGCCACTTCTGGCACCTATCATGATTATGATTATTATCATGGTTATGCGATTATAATTCCAGTTACCGTTGTACCATTATTATTTCAATTACCATCTACTTAGTACGATTTTATATCTACTGCATGTAATTTTCCATACCTTATGCTCCATTTTTATGCAAAATATATATGTGTGTATATATGTGAAATCCTTGTATTTTATTTACTATGATTATTAAATTAACATTTTTCAACCCTCCGCATTCCAACCGCTTCATTTAAAGTCCCAACTTCCTTTTTGCATATATGATGGATATTGCTAGGGGTTCTGTGGCTAAAACTTACAGTAGGGGGGAGAGAGGGCATCCCTGCCTGGTGCCTCTGGAGAGTTTAAAGGTATCCAACTGCCATCCATTGGCCGTCACCCTGGCCACTGGTGCCTGGTACAGCTGACAGATCCATCTAAGAAATTTAGGGCCGAAGCCATATTGTGTGAGGCATTTCCACAGGTAGTTCCACTCTACCTAATCAAATGCCTTCGCAGTGTCAAGTGTCACCACTACTCTCTCTCCGATATTGTCATGATGGGCTTGCATATTTATGAACAATTTCCTGAGATTGAATGAGGTGTTCCTGCCCGGCATAAAGTCAGCTTGGTCCTCATGCACTAGAGTTAGGATAACCTGACTGAGGTGCAGCGCCAACATTTTAGTCAGGATTTTGATGTCCGCCTGAAGCAAGGAGATGGGTCTATATGATTCAGGGAGACCCAAATCCTTGCCTGGTTTGGGGATGAGTACTATAATTGCTTCCCTCATGGATGCTGGTAAGGTTAAGGTCTCAAATAGGTGGGTGTAGAGGGTAAGCAGCTGAGGTATGAGAGTCTTACTATATTGTGAATAGAATTCGATGGATAGTCCATCAGACCCTGGAGACTTGAATCTAGCAAAACCGGCGAATGCCATTGCTATCTCCTCGGTCGTTAATGGCGCCTCTAGTGTTTCTATCTCAGCTGAGGTAAGTTGCGGGATCACGAGTTCTTATAAGAACCGATCAATAGGTGTTGAATCATTGGATGTAGTGGTGGTGTACAGGGAGCTAAAAAATCTGTGGAACATTGCTTTTACTGCCGTGGGTTCGGTTATCATTTTACTTGACGGGTTTTGCAGGGAAATTACTACTGGGAGTCTGTCCTCACTGTGAGCCATGTACGCCAATATCTTTCCCGCTCTCTCTCCATGTTCAAAGAGTTTCTGTCTACAGAAAAAAAGTTTTCATCTAGACATCTCATATTGCAACTGATTAACTACCCTGGATTGCAGTTTAATTTGGGAGGCTTTGTGCTGGGGCTTTTCTCCTCGGCGCGGGAGCTGCGATGCACTCCTTGGTCCCCCCCCTCCTCCCCTTTGGGAGGTTCAGGCGGTTACCACTCTGCGCATCGGCGCCACGGTCCCTGTGTCATGCGCGGGACGTCGTACCTGACGTCACCGCACTGACGCTTGGAGCGTCATCTGCGTGATCCACCTCTGGGAGGAGGATGGTTTTGGTGCCAAACACTGAGCGATCACTCAGCTCAGGTGCGGACGCCGCCCCCTCCTCCCGTCAGGCTCACGCACGTGGTGTTGGCGGCATATATTTATATGTCCCCCAATCTGAGTGGGCTGTTCACATGGCCTGTCTCCGATTGGGGTTTCAACACACCAGCTGTTCCCCTTCTGCTGTCTGTGTTTTACTTGTAGCATCGGGTAAGTCTTTGGACAATGGGCTCACCTTCCCTGCTATGCCCCTGTTTTGTTCCACTGCACACTCCGTTTTTTTTTTTATATATATTAGTCACACTCCATTCTCAACACTCCCTTTCTAACATACCACACTTATTTAGATCCGCACTGGCCACTATTTTAATTGTTCACTATTACTTCCACAATACTATCTATCAACATCATGTATACGGGTATCTATTACTATTACTTCCATAATATTATCTATTAACATCATATATATCTACATCATATATAAGGGTATCTAGTACTATTACTTCCATGATATTATCTATCTACATCATATATAAGGGTATCTTTGGGTACATTATCTATACATTACTTAATATTACTAAATTTATTTCAGACTATATATATTTACAATCTACAAACTAATATTTTGTTCCCAGATATCCCTTCATTCTGATAAGCTTCCCATTATCACTGCTGTCACATGGACATCACCCCATTGTCCGGATACTGCTATTCCATCACCCGTTGCCATTTAGACATATTATGCCGCCTCAGCTCCCGTGCCGGGGTTTGTTGCCTCTGGCTCACTCCGTGCCGTCTGTTGTGCGTCGCACTCAGTGCCAGGGTTGGTAAGTGTGTGTCTTTTGACCAACTATTTTGTGAATATATCTATTTTACTCCTCTCTACTAAGATGGAGGCTTATTTTATATGTATATATTCTACAGGTTTGCACTGCATCAGCTCCTAATGAGTGGAGAAAACTATCCAGGAAACGCGTCGAGCTACACTTGATGCTTCAACCTTAACTATTTGCAACTTGATGATGTCATCATTATTTTTATTATTTTTAATATCATTACTAGTATCATGCTCCTCTAATACCAGGTCCTGGGCACAACATCTCTGGCACCTACTATGATCATTATCATTACCATGCGATTTATACTCCAGCTACTAGGTTCCGGGCATGCCACTTCTGGCACCTATCATGATTATGATTATTATCATGGTTATGCGATTATAATTCCAGTTACCGTTGTACCATTATTATTTCAATTACCATCTACTTAGTACGATTTTATATCTACTGCATGTAATTTTCCATACCTTATGCTCCATTTTTATGCAAAATATATATGTGTGTATATATGTGAAATCCTTGTATTTTATTTACTATGATTATTAAATTAACATTTTTCAACCCTCCGCATTCCAACCGCTTCATTTAAAGTCCCAACTTCCTTTTTGCATATATGATGGATATTGCTAGGGGTTCTGTGGCTAAAACTTACAGTAGGGGGGAGAGAGGGCATCCCTGCCTGGTGCCTCTGGAGAGTTTAAAGGTATCCAACTGCCATCCATTGGCCGTCACCCTGGCCACTGGTGCCTGGTACAGCTGACAGATCCATCTAAGAAATTTAGGGCCGAAGCCATATTGTGTGAGGCATTTCCACAGGTAGTTCCACTCTACCTAATCAAATGCCTTCGCAGTGTCAAGTGTCACCACTACTCTCTCTCCAATATTGTCATGATGGGCTTGCATTTAATGACAATTTCCTGAGATTGAATGAGGTGTTCCTGCCCGGCATAAAGTCAGCTTGGTCCTCATGCACTAGAGTTAGGATAACCTGACTGAGGTGCAGTGCCAACATTTTAGTCAGGATTTTGATGTCCGCCTGAAGCAAGGAGATGGGTCTATATGATTCAGGGAGACCCAAATCCTTGCCTGGTTTGGGGATGAGTACTATAATTGCTTCCCTCATGGATGCTGGTAAGGTTAAGGTCTCAAATAGGTGGGTGTAGAGGGTAAGCAGCTGAGGTATGAGAGTCTTACTATATTGTGAATAGAATTCGATGGATAGTCCATCAGACCCTGGAGACTTGAATCTAGCAAAACCGGCGAATGCCATTGCTATCTCCTCGGCCGTTAATGGCGCCTCTAGTGTTTCTATCTCAGCTGAGGTAAGTTGCGGGATCACGAGTTCTTATAAGAACCGATCAATAGGTGTTGAATCATTGGATGTAGTGGTGGTGTACAGGGAGCTAAAAAATCTGTGGAACATTGCTTTTACTGCCGTGGGTTCGGTTATCATTTTACTTGACGGGTTTTGCAGGGAAATTACTACTGGGAGTCTGTCCTCACTGTGAGCCATGTACGCCAATATCTTTCCCGCTCTCTCTCCATGTTCAAAGAGTTTCTGTCTACAGAAAAAAAGTTTTCATCTAGACATCTCATATTGCAACTGATTAACTACCCTGGATTGCAGTTTAATTTGGGAGGCTTTGTCAGGAGAGTGGTCAGTCTCATACTGACATTCTGCAAGCGAGAGCTCCTCCAGCACCCTGTCTGCCTTTTCAGCTGTGGCTGTTTTTAGTCTGTTAATTAGGGATATCAGAGTGGCCCCCACGTGCAATTTGAATGAGTCGATGCGTTCGCAAATGAGGCAGAATGAGCGTTTTCTTGACAGTATCTTTTTCATTCATCGGCTATCTGACCATAATCTGGTAACAATGAGAGCCAAAAAGGGTTTAGTCTCCATGTCCTGGGTGGTTTAACTATAGGGATAGCTAATGTAATCCAGTATGGACTATGATCCGACAAGAGTCTAGTGCAAAAGGCTGCGTCTAGTAGACGAAGCATTAGTATCTGCGATAGTAGGATAAAGTCTATGCGGTACATTGCGTTGTGGGTGGAGGAGAAGCATGAGTATGCTTTGGCAGTTGGGTGTTTAGTCCTCCACGAGTCAGTTAGATTGAAATTTGATATTAATCTGGCAAACCTGGTAGATGAATAGGGCCTAGGAGTCGAGGCAGGCTGTTATACTCTGTCAAGGGGCTTAGGGTAGCATTGAAGTCTCGCAGCTAAATGGCTGGGATCGTCAGATGCTGCGCCATAAAGTCGAATCCCTCCGTCAAGACTGTCATGTAAAATGGAGGTGGTACATAATAAGCCAGCAGCAAAAACTGTTCACTATATATTTTAACATGTAAAAAAATATAGTGACCCTGTGGGTCTGAGCTCAGGTCACACAACTCAAAATGTAGGGACTTGGTTATGAGCAGGGACACCCCTCTTGCATGTGTGGTATAAACTGAATGATATGCCCAGCTAATCCAGGGGTGCTTGAGAGCAAGCTGTAAACGACTGTCTATTAGTGTCTCAACGAGGACTATGATATCAGCCCTTTGTTTTTTAAAATAGGATAAGATGGCTGAGCATTTAATTTCGTCTCATAATCCTCTAACGTTCCAAGTTAGGAGCTTCAGAGATGCCATGGTAAAGTATAGTGTAAATAATAGAGGAGTTTAATCAGGTAGTACCATAGTGTCACACGAGAGGGGGTCCTCACCCCACACATGCCAGTAATCCCTCCAGATAGTAGCACATGTAGAAAGATACTGAGCATTGCATTCTGTACCTGATAGCATTTGTACTTGTTGCATTGTACTTTTGATATAACATTCCTCCTCCCTCCCACCCAGCCCAACACCGACCCCAACTGGTGTAGGCATTTACCCATAACAAAACATGAATTTGTGTGCGGAGTGGGTCAAACACTTCACTCAAGTAAAACAGTAACATAGACAAAACCTGGATCAGAGCCCTGAGTGATAAAGGCTGGTATGGTAATACATTCCTGGAATCAAACTTCTCAGGGCATATTGTGGCAGGGCTTGTACAGTATAATGGGGTGGATTCTAGGTTGAATCTATACTCACAATCCAGGTCATTGTGGTAATGCAAAGGGGGCAAAACTTTACAGAATAAGTCTTGCATATTGTAAGACATTTTTGTGTCTCCGATTAGTAGTTCTCCATTTGTAAAGGGGAATGTTTATGCTGTATACAGCCTGAACAGTTTGTGTATCTCGGCCATAACGTCCAAAGTACAAGTATGTGTACCCAGGCATGGTAGCGCTGGTTTAGAATGTCTTTGATGGTTAGGCGGGCTGGGCGCCTTATGGTTTTATTGTTGCAGGTGGTGTTAATAAGAGATAGAACCTCTACATTGCACCGGGGGGGGGGGGGTAAAAATAACAGAAGATAACAGCATTGCATATTTAAGATTTTTGATATGTAGGCCTCTTTTGGCTTCTGTAAAGCTTTGTCTGCACTTCTGCACTTCAGTGGAAAAATCAGGAAAGATGGCTACCTTGATGTTGCCAATGGATATATTGCCTTTCACCCATGCCATGCTTAGTGCTGCATCTCGGTCTTTGTAATTCAGCAGTTTAGCAATAAATGTGCGTGGAGGGGCACCCTGTAGTGGCTATCTAGTGGGCATTCGGTGCGCTATTTCAACCGCAAACTTGGACGAAAAGGCCTCCTTGCCATACGTCTTGATCAGTAATTGTTCTAGGAACGTAGTTGGGTCTTTCCCTTCTGTCCCCTCTGGTAGACCAATAAAGCGAAGGTTGCACCTACGGAGTCTGTTCTCCATGCCCTCCTGTTTTGCAAGGAGTTGGTTGATCTAGTCCTATTCTGAAATGGCAGAATCGTGTCCTCTACCTCTCCCAATCTGGTCTCAGAGGTCTTAACCCACTCCTTGAGCTTATGGAGACCCTGTTGGACTAGGTAGATATCTACTTTCACCTCCAAAATTTTAGTTGTGAGGGTGGCCTGTAGTGCAGAGATAGTTTCCAGTACCGAATCCGTGTCTACTCCCGCCATCTCCTTCCCCTCCAGCGTGGTGCCACCATCATCCACCAGGCTATCTTTTTCATGTCGGCGGTATTTGGCTGCTTCATAATTTAGCATGTATTTCTTGATGCCATGTTCCCTTTAAATATTTTGTACCAAATATATTTTCTTTTGTTTATTCTTTACAATGGCTTTATTCTTATTCTCAACTATACAGTATATTTTCCTTATCTTAGCAGCAGCACGCTTTCAGCACCTTAGATTGTAGTCAACATATGTCTTTCAACATATTTCTTTTTTGATCACAATTATAGTAAGAAATGACAAAGTATTGAAATTACTGGCAATTTACCAAACAGGCAAGAAATCCATTTTCAATGTGCTAATGTGTTGCAGACTAGTTTTCAGACATACTGAACTGTTAAAATGTACCAGACAAACTTCATTTTTTTCTACATTCAAGTCATTAGGAAAGAATTGAATCATACTACATCTGAGTTAAATTAGGTCTAGTTAGAAATTCCTTATTTTCATATATTCTATTATAAATAAGTCTAATGTAAATGATCTCCAAGGAAATGCCATGCTGTTTTTCATTTCCAGTTCCCTTTTGGGACCTTCAGTTCATATATACCCATGCCTATTTAATAACCCAGTGCTGAAAATAAAACTTAATATAGTAGCAAATGTTAGATATTATAGTGAAAATGTATTGAATACTGGAAGCTTTAAACTAAATGTTTTATTGTAAATTATTTCTTTGCTTATTTGTCTACTTGAATGAATGAGTGACTTGTATAGCGCTACCTATGCGAACTGAATCACCTCAGGGCGCTTTTGCCGCCAGTGTCCATCTGTGGTATAGCGTGGTCCTTTGCCCCATGGGGTCCTGACATGCTTACAAACACATACACATACAACATACATAAATTTTGGCCATTTTTTTTTCACAGGATCTAATTAACCTACCAGCATGTCTTTTGGAGTGTGGGAGGAAACCGGAGTACCCAAACGAAACCCACGTAGGCACAGGGAAAACATGCAAACGCCAGGCAGATGGTGTCGTGGTCGAGATTTGAACCAGCGACCCTATTGCTGCTTGGTGAAAGTGCTATCCACTACACCACTGTCCTGCCCCTCCCATTCTATTGTTTTGACAACCCCTTGTCTATTAGCCCCAAAAAATTTTTACATGCTAAATTTGGCATCCATTAATTTCAATGGGGTTCTGGATACAGACTTTGAAGTTCGCCGAACCCTGCTCAGACTGAACCCAGGACAATTTGGCATATCTCTACTGGTGAATTGTCCCACTACAGAATTCTTTTATGGCTCTGTGATTCAGCTCATGTAACCTGTCAGAGCCAGAAAGAGAGACACTAACTGAAGACTTCCAGATGCAGAGTTGTCTGAGCACAGTCAGAACTTTGAGCAGGTGGAAGCTGCTGTTCTCACCAGCAGTCACATGAGGTTAGTCCATGCAAGTGCATTATCATGAGAGGTTTATCTTGTGAAAGGGACTTGTAGATGAAATAGCACAAACACATCTTACACAGAAGTGTGTTGAAAATGTAATTGCATGTGTGCAATATCTGTGGGAGGGAAATACATTTAAATGATGAAAGAACCAGATACATTATGTATTTAAAAACAAATGTAAAGGCTGTGGTACCTTTGTCATATTAGCTTTCAAATGACGTACAGCTTAAAAACGAAGTTTAGAGAAACTCCATGATTGGAGGAAAGCTGACCGTCTGACCTGAATCTCCTTTTGGCATGTTTTTTTTCCTTCATTTCATTTTAATAGTTCTCCACTGGCTTCAAACTCTGAGTGCTAAGTAAATTTGTAAAGCACACTGCTGTTCTTCATCAATGTGCTGATTTTTTTTTTAAAGAAGTACATACCACTGAATTTTAAAGCACAGTTCCACCCAAAAATGGAACTTCCGCTTATCTGGTTCCCCCCCTCCGGTGTCACATTTGGCACCTTTCAAGGGGGAGGGGGAGCAGATGCCTGTATAATACAGGTATTTGCTCCCACTTCCACCTAAAGATTGCCGCAGAATCCGCGGCGATCTATGCCATGTCTGACCCCTCCTCCATCCCCCTCGCTGTCTTCTGAGAGACATACAGGTCCCAGAAGACAGCAGGGACCAGTCAGAATGTGCAGCGTGACTAGTGCTTTAGCAGTAGGGAACCAGGCTGTGAAGCCGCAAGGTTTCACTTCCTGATTCCCTTACTGAAGATGCCAGCACCTGCACCTGTAGCCGAGGGATGGGTCGGCTTCGGGTGAGGACATCGCAGGCACCCTGGACAGGTAACTGTCCTTATTTTAAAAGTCAGCAGCTGCAGTATTTGTAGCTGCTGGCATTTATTTTTTTAAATTTTTTTGGCGGGAACTCCACTTTAAATGGACCCTTACTGTATTATCTCTCCCAGTGTGCAGTGTGTCCTACCTTTTTGACTGGGCAGCTTTTCATTTTTTTCTTTGTGCTGTATTTGTTGCACACATGACAGGAAGTCTGGATGAATATACCTTAGAGGTGATGGATAAACCCTAGGTAATTACTACATACTGTATATCCTAATGTTGGGGGCAAACAACACAGACACTTTGATGTAGCATGCAACTTCTATATTTGAAAATGTGAGATCTCTTTTTTTCATATCAAAAGGAGGGGTTCAGGATAGTTTTGCATCTTGTATTTCTGTTGTGCATCTTCCTAGTTAGTTAACAATGGAGTTGCTAGGGGCGTGGTTGGCATGCAACAGATGTGGCTGCCTGATTTTTTAGCTCTTCTGCACTCAGGGGAAGCATAAGGCTATTTTTAAATTAGGAGGAATCACATAGAACTATCCCAGCTCCTAAACATCTGAAGGACTCAACTATCCACTTGAGAAAGGGTATGCCAGTACCAATGTGTTGACAACTTCTGCAAGCATCTGATTGAGAGGGCTACCTCATTTGGACACAAGGCAGATTCACAGCTATCTGTACATCTGAACTCCATGGTTTCATGGCTTCATTGGCCTCCCATCAAGTCTTGAACCTTACTGATAACATTTAATAATTAATATATAAGACATTAAGTCCAGGCAGGCCTGATGGTGATGTTTACATGCCTGGACAGCACTATCAAAGCAGGTAAAATGTTATACCAGACCATTGATACCTTACAACAGAGAAGAACCTTTCAAGCATCTCAAATGTTGTAATTTAGAGGACCTAGACAATTGTGGTCAATACCACTGTACCAGGGGCATTCTAAAATTTGTCTTGCCCAATCAACTTTGGTCAAAATGTCTTAATGATCTGGAGTGGCCCCTGGAATCTCCTGTGGAGTTTGACTACATTCACAAGGCTCTGAGGCCAATAAGCTCCGCAGAAAAACCTGCCAAGAGATGCAATTTGTTGATTAAACAACTATCCTTTGATGGAGGAGCTACCTTCAAAGTTAAAGATACAAAAAAATTCAAGACTTGTCACCCATCACCCTCCAGCACAGGAAAGCTCTGCACTCCTTGCTTGTACTGCTACTGGAAAAGGGCATTCAAAACAGATGCATTCAACATAGATGATGATTTCCTGTTGACCTAGTTTTGTGCAGCTCTCCATTTCCTGTCACTGGATTTTCTAGATTAACTCAGGAGAGTGAGGCTTCATTTGCTGTGTTCAGAATCCTCAGACAAACAAGTCAAGAAAATCTAGCCCTGGAGAAACATTTTATGGGGAGACTATTTCTACCTGCATGTTATAACATTTTCTTTGGGGACATTCTTATGTCAACTTATTACTGAATAAGCTTATAGGACATAAACTGTCAATTGGCTTCAATTTATTCAGCCTTCATTATCTGTTCACACTGGACTCCTTACCGAAGATACGCTTTATGGATAAGACTGACAAGTTTTCTGTTCCCATATCACATTATTTTAGGATTAAGAAGATCCTCTCTCTGAGATCCCCTTTCTGAGCCATCACTTTCCAACTCAACCATGTCTACAGATCTTTTATGATTCAACTGGCAGCTGCTTCTCCCATTTAAGATATTGAGATCTCAACATCTCTTATATACCCATCTGATAATTAGAGGTTCTTATCACACACCAAACTAAGGCCATAGACAGAGCAAATTTCTTTCCTGCAACCAGGGGTTTGCTGTTTTTTTCTTTCTTTCCCTTCTGTATACCCCCCCCCCCCCCTGCCTGGGAGAACACAGTCATTATTAACAGCTGCTAGCAATAATTTAATGTAAAATCCGACAGGCTTGTTGATCAACTTGGGTGCATTCAGACTGCCCATATATGGTTCAAATCTCAGTAGGTTCATGCTTAACAGAATACTGGCTTTATAGATAAGATCATTTATTCATTAACACCACAGTGTCTGATTGGACAACTGAACATATCTTGTCCAGCTTAGCATCCAGGGTGCCCATAATATTTCCTGACTGAACATTACTTTTTGTATCAATCTATTAGATCTATTTGAGGAGGCAGTCTATAAAAATCCCCCTTATTCCCCTTATCCTATTCGTGCTTAACCCTATTTATATATATACATATATATTTGTTTACAAACATTTTTATTTAGGGTAAAATTGTGGTACAAAGAGATATTTCAAAAACAAAATAATAGAAAAAAGACTTTCGACATCATAAATTGTATATCATTGACATATAGAAAATATATCTGTACATTCTTGTTAGGATTTTTGGTACAAAGAATTTCTTTTTCCTTAGTGTAAAACCGTTTAACATAAATATAGAAAGACGCATTTAAACAAACATTTATATTCTTCTTTTTGATAAACCTTACTTTAGTAAATTAATTTATAAATGAGATTAATTATTTGCAGGCATAAATAATACATCACCATAAGTGAACCAAGGGTCCCATTTTTTTTTTTTTTATAAATTGTATAGTGTTGTATAGTGTGTGAAGGGTTTTTTCCATCTGGTTGATAGTGTTAATTTTTGTTTTTAAATGAGTTATTGGAACTGAAGGAGATTTCCAGTGATAGGCTATAAGCCAATGAATGGCCAACCCTATTCATATTTATGAGCTTTTTACTGATCTCAACTATTCAACATAGTTTTATTATGATTTTCACTAAGACAGAAGATAAAAGAATCTATGAGTGCAGAGTGGCTTTCAAAAACGTAAAATAGTTTTATAGTCACAGCATACAGTTTTGTTTTATAAAATCAACATTGGAAAAATCCTGCCACCATGATAAGCTGTGATCAGTGCCCATCAGTGAAGGAGAAAATGTACTTATTTACAAAATTTTATAACAGAAACGAAAAAAAAAAAACATTTTTTCAAAACGTTTGGCCTTTTTTTATTTGTTTAGAAAAAAATAGTAGTGATCAAATACCACCAAAAGAAAGCTCTGTTTGTGGGAATAACCACAAATTATTGTGGGAATAATTGCATGACCACGCAATTGTCATTTAAAATGCGACTGCACTGAAAGCTGAAAATTGTCCTGGGCAAGAGGGGAAAGTACCCTGTAATGAAGTGGTTACCTTATTTGAGTAATCTTGTTTCATGTTGTCTGTGCTGCCTATCTGCTGGCCATCTCTTTTAGCAGCTACCTGGATTCCATGCATGTTTTGCAGCTTCTCATCTGTTCATTCCTTTGGTTTACTTTAAATTTCTATGACATACATATGTGGTGGTTCCTAGGTGCATGCAAGCTGTGCACCTAGGAACCACTTCAGGAGGCACAGTCTTGTACTGACTGTGCCTCCTGAAACTCCTCCTCTCAGCACCTTCTCTAGTTCAGAAAGCAGGACCTGTGAATTCTGTGACACAGTAGTGCATATTCACAGGGCATGGTGATTACTGTATGTGTTGCAGAATTAAAAAAAGTGAATGTATGGGATTCCTCAAACAGTAAGATCATACATATTAATAGGACTAAGCTAAAAATAACTGAAATTCAATTACTTGGAAATTAATTTATTATTAATTTTGACCATAGATGTACTTTAATGTTGTGTTGTTAGGTTGTGTGACATTCTCTTGTTTTCTCTCTTCTGAAGTTTGTTCATGACAGTGTTCCTACCGCTTTTGGAGGGATGAAGACTCAGATGGGAGTGGGTGTTTAACCCCTGACTCTGGCCTACCCAATTGCCTCCCTTCCCTTATTTCGTATTATTGTTCCAGTGTTCCAAGGTTATCAGTTGCCCACCACAAATTTCACATGCACAACACCCAGATTCTATTTTGACCATTGTCTCTTCTTCTTTTTTTAACTTCTTCCACCCTCTTTCCAGGGCATTAGAGCATTTGAGATTTGTTTATTTCATTATTTTATAATCTTCTTGCCATTACACTTGTTGAAATTCAAAATTTCTGCAACAGGAAACCATCCATACCTTATACATCCATAATACAAGCAAAGAAAAAAACTTCATTCTCTACATCTAACTGATACATGGTGGAGAAATCTTTTCATTTCCACACAATAAATATCTCAATTTCTTTATCTATAGGAAAGCACAGTCCTCAACCTCATTTTTGGAGATTAAATTTCTTATTACTTTCCACAGATACACATATCTCACAGCTTCAACAAGCGATTACAAATGTTTTTCACTAGAATCAGTCAGACTCTATTTATTAACCTCCTCCCGCCCATGCTATAGCTGAAAGACGGCTACAGCACGGGCCTTTATTGCCGGGAGGCCATCACATGATGTCCTCCCGTGCATAAGCTGCCTGTGGGGCGTGAGTGGCGCTCTCTGTGATCACCAAGTCTATGAGACTCGGCTGATCACAGATTGGAATAAGGGGCCGATCTCGTGATTACCACATGGTCAGCTGTCAGCCAATGACAGCTAATCACATGATGTAAACAGAAGTTCGGTTATCTTTTTTTTTTCTCTCACGCTGTTAGCGTGAGGGAAAAAAAAAAGCTGATCACTGGCTTCTGTCAGAGGGACATCGGTCCCTCACACAGAGAGCCGCGCCTGCCTCATCTTTGCCCACCAGTGCCACCTGCCAGTGCCACCTATCAGTACCCACCAGTGCCCATTACCAGTGCCCACAGTGTCACCTACCAGTGCTCACAGTGCCACCTACCTTTGCCAAACAGTGTCACCTATCAATGCCACCAGTGCTGCCAATCAATGCCCCTCAGTGCCTCAGCATCAGTGCCACTGATCAGTGTTGCCTATCAGTGTCACCTACCAGTGCCTACCAGTGCCCATCAGTGATCATCAGTGCCCATCAGTGTCACCTACCAGTGCCTACCAGTGCCCATCAGTGATCATCAGTGCCCATCAGTGTCACCTATCAGTACCGTCTATCAGTGCCACCTATCAGTGCCCTTCAGTGCCACCCATCAGTGGCAACCATCAGTGCCCATCAGTGCCATCCATCAGTGCCACCTCTCAGTAGCCATCAGTGCCTCCTATCAGTGTCCATCAGTGCCCATCAGTGCAGCCAATCAGTGCAGCCTATAAGTGCCCATCAGTGCAGCTTATCAGTGCCTATCAGTGCCCATCAGTGCAGCCTCATCAGCAAACATCAACAAAGGAGAAAAATTACCTGTTTTAAAAATTTTATAACAAACTATGAAACTTTTTTTTTTCCAAATTTTTGGTCTTTTTTTCATTTTTTTAGCAAAAAATAAAAAACCCAGTGGTGATTAACTACCACCAAAAAAAGCTCTATTTGTATGAAAAAAATTATAAAAATGTAATTTGGGTACAGCGTTGCATGACTGCGCAATTGTTGTTCAAAGTGTGAGAACGCTGAAAGCTGAAAAATGGTCTGGGCAGGAAGGTGGTTTAAGTGCCCAGTAAGCAAGTGGTTAATTATTACCATGGAAGCAGATACATTTACATTAACCCCTGTTGACTAAGGGTAAAAATGTTAATTCCTAAACACAATTTTGCAACTTTGACGTGTGTTTGTAAATCTGTACGTATCATCACAACTACTTTGTGCATCCAGATTATACCTTATTTTTTCAGAACAAATTGGGCTTTCTTTTGGTATGAAATGGTAATTTTTAGATTTTTTAGAATTTTAGATTTTTTTTTAATATCAAAGGAAAACTGGCCCAAAAAATATATATATTTTTTTTTTTTATAAATGTAGCAATATATTTCTTCCAATTGCCATAATTTATCACCAAAGAATAACTTAAAATACATTTTTCTCCTCCTTTAATTTTTTTACACACTTTTGTTTGTTTACAGCTTCCTCTCCTGCTTTCAAATCCTCTAGCTCATTTTGAAAAACTTTATTTGACTGGCAAATCTGTCAGACATGACCTAATTATACAGTGCCTTGAAAAAGTATTCATACCCCTTGAAATTTTCCACATTTTGTCATATTACATCCAAATATACGTAATTGAGCTACAATGGAATGGTTTAGATCAAAGCATATTCATGTGTTAGAATGGATCAGTCAAAGTCCAGACCAAAATTCAGTTGAGAATCTGTGGCAAGACTTGAAAATTGCTATTCACAGACGCTCTCCATCCAATCTGACAGAGCTTGAGCTATTTTGCAAAGAAGAATAGGCAAAAATGTCACTCTCTAGATGTGCAAAGCTGGTAGAGACATCCCCAAAAAGACTTGCAGCTGTAATTGCAGTGAAAGGTGGTTCTACAAAATATTGATTCAGGGGGGCTGAATACAAATGCACCCCGCAATTTTCACATATTTATTTGTAAAAAATGGTAAAAACTATTTATCATTTTCCTTCCACTTCACAATTATGTGTCACTTTGTGTAGGTCTATCACATAAAATCCCAACAAAAGGGGTGTGTCCAGCTCACAGGCAAGATGGTTGCCTAATACAGGAGCTCCACATACCAGACCTGTGCATTGGCATCCAGTAATAGCCCTTGGCACTTTATCAGTGCATAACGAGTGCCCAATCTTCCTCTCTAAAGTGGAAGGATGTCCCTCAAATGAAAAAAGGAAAGACACCTGCAGAAGATCACAGACTTTATGTTCCAGCCGGCGGGCCAGAGCAGACAAGATGGCGCTCTGGCCGCATCTCCCACTGCTCACACTATCCTGCTACCATCTCACACAACTACAAGGGGGGAATCCCCTCAAGAAGGCACCATGGACACAGCAGAGGCACCAAACAACTCTCCTGCTTCATCTCCTGTCACTCCAGCCAGTGGCAGCCCTGCTAAAGCAAGGATGAGAATGGACTCTCCCTCTCTAGCCACATAGGAGGTGAGCCACATACATCCCTCTCCTGAAATACAAAACCCACAGACTGATGCTATAGCGTCTTTCCCCACTTCCAACCAGCCAGTCATGGACTCAGTCCTTAAAGATATGTTAATGTCTCTTAGAAGCCCCCTGCAAAATGACATGACCATCTTAATACAACAATTCAGACATGATTTCACTGAACTGGGGAACAGAATAACTAATATTGAAAACAACACGGGGATGTCACCTCTACTGTGAATGACCTTGTGGATGCACATGGGGAACACATAGAGGAACACAGGTGGATCAGAGATAAATTGGCGGATCTAGAAGTGGGATCCCACCATAATTATGTAAAAATTCAGGGTATAGCTGAATCTGTGCAACCCTCAGAACTCCCCGCCTATGTCCGAGGTATGCTCAAGACTTTACTACCTGACCTTAAAAATATGGAGCTGGTGGTGGAATATGTTCACAGGCTTCCCAGACCCTCGCATTGGCCTAATTCCATACCAAGGGATGTAATATTGTGAATACACTTTTATCATGCCAAAGAACAGCTAATGCAGAAGGCAAGATCACTGGGGACTCTTCCTGAACCCTATGGGCATTTACAGATTTTCGCAGACCTGTCCCAGCACACACTCACACACTGCAAAGACAAAGACAGCTTAATACACAGACAAAGGCCACGAGAAATCACAAAATCATTTACCAATGGTCCTCTCCTGCTAAATTACTGATCATGCACAATGGCACTAAACACGCAGTATCCTCTCTGCCTGAAAGTCTAAAGCTACAGCAGTCTTGGGGTATCTTCCCTGAATCCCCTCCCTCCACCTCAACAATACAGAACACAGGCACAGGGCCTCCTAAGCAGTTACCCCAATGTACCCACAAATCAAGACCTTGTTAACAATGCACTAAGGGCTCTCAACAGCACTCAGGAGCACATTTCGCTATATTTTTGTCTCTGGACCACTGAACTTTTCTTCCCCCTAACCTACTTCCAAGGCATAAGGAGCGCCTTTACCTTGGGAAGTTGAAATTGGCCTTCTCGCCCAGTAGTTACATTTTTTCTTGTTTACATTTTGTTTTTTATATTTCATTTTGTCCACTTTTACTGAGTCATACTGTAGCATACAAGTCCTCGTTGTGTCTCATCAAACTCCTGTACATCTGATAACGTTACTTTGGGTTAAGAAGCTTGGACCAACAGACAGCAATGCCCCTCTGACAGTCACTCACCAGCGCCTCCTATTCTTAACCCCTAAGATTCAAAGTTTTTAACAACATGACCATAAAAATTTTCTCCATCAACATGAAAGGGCTAAATCTCCCAGCAAAAAGAGCCTCTTTATAGAAACTTGCCAATGACAAGAACCTTCCTCACATCTTCACAGCGAGCGCACTGACCAAATGGAAAGGAGTTCTCTTGGTGATTAAGTATCTTTCCAGCTTCACGACTGCAATGTAGATCTAGGAGGAAGATACCTCATTATTTTATATCCCCTCAACACGACCCGATACAAAATTGTCAATACCTACGCGCCCAACACACACCAAATACGTTTCCTTAAGAAACTCCACAAGAAGATCTAATCAGTTCAACGAGGTGCCTTAATATGGTCTGAGGACTGCAATATTGTTCCTGACTCACAACTGGACACTTTGGCATTGCCTAGATGCCGCAAACCCGACTTGGGACCTCTCTTGCCTGAATTGCAACTATATGATTTGGGGAGGTGCCAGCATGCTGAGGGATTTTTTTCCCACATGCCATAACTCCTACTCTTGCATCGACCTGTTCCTTACGGACCAATGGCTACTCCAAAAGATATCACTTCCATCCTTCCTACCACCTGGTCTGATCATTCACCTATCTATATAACAATTGAAGACAGCCCAAGATCTGTACCTGCCTATATATGGCGGTTAAACACACATCTTTTGCAATCGACTTCACATACAGAGACTCTTAGGAAGCATTTGACAGAATTTTTTCTCCTAAACAACAACTCAGTATCAGACCCAGCAACTTTTAGGGCCACACATGAAGTCTTTATGTGAGGCATGTTCATACAACTGGGAGCTAGGGCAAAATTGAAGAGGACGCAGCACATTGATAGCCTAATGCAATCCACTGATACTTTAAATAAACAACAGGCTCACCCTGATCTCAGAACTAAATTAGGTACCCTCACACTAGAACTACAAACTCTTTTGATGGAAGGGTTTGAGAAATCGCATAAGCGACTAAAGATGGCCTTTTATGCCTCAGGTAATAAACCAGGAAAACTGTTGGCTCAATCCATCAAAGGGCAGCGTATTAAATCCCATATTCCCTGTATTTATCATTCCATTACGAAAATGAGAACTACCAATCCTCAAGCAATTGCTGACACTTTTAATGCCTACTACGGGTCGCTTTACAACCTGAAAGATGACCATTTAATTTTCCAACTTGAACCCTCCTCCAGTCAAGTCTTTCTAAATGCAGTTAACCTTCCGAGTCAATCAGAAACGCAACTTGTGGATCTCAACGCCCCATTCTCCATTGTAGAAATCACTAAAGTTATAGAGACTCTCCCGAATAACAAATCCCCTGGGCCAGATGGGTATGTAGGAGAATATTACAAACTATTCAAAGATATTCTTGCTGAAACACTGACACAGCTATTCAATGTTGCTGCCTCCTCCTCTACACTCCCACCAGAAATGTTGAAAGAATTAGTTGTTACGCTACTGAAGCCGGGGAAGGAACCCACTATACCCCAAAATACCCGCCCAATATCTCTACTTAGCCATGACATTAAACTCTACGCCAAACTAATAGCGAACAGATTGATAGATGTTCTTCTACATCTTATCCACCCCGATCAATTAGGCTTTATAAAAGGGTGTCAAACATTTGACGCCACTCGACACTTGGTCAATATCATTCATTATGCTGAGCCCCACAATTTGCCTTCTCTGCTTCTATCCTTAGATGCTGAGAAAGTATATGATAGTAGTTCATTGGACATAGTTATCTATGGCGCTGATCAAATTTGGCTTCAAGGCCGCATCTTCTCAGCCATTATGGCACTTTACTCCTGCCCTTCTGCACAAGTTTATTGCTCAGCTATGCTATCTCAGCCATTCAATATCACAAATTGAACTAGGCAAGGGTGTCCCTTATCACCCCTCATCTTCAATCCCATTATGGAACCCTTTGCGGAGAGAATTAGATCACACCCTGACATCACGCTTCACTATAGGCTCCAAAGAACACAAAATAAACCTATTTGCGGACAGTGTCATCCTTATGTTAATCAATCCACCTCTCCTGCTTCGCTACAAAATGTGTTATCGGAATGTAGTACTTTTTCATACTAAAAGGTCAATGACAGCAAATCTTTTGTGTTGGACTTGGGAATTCCCTACCCGCTAAAACAAATAATAATAGATAAATACCCCTATACATGGGCAGAGAAAAGTATCATCTACCTTGGAATTCAACTTACAAGATTTGTCTCATCTCTACTCCAAGCAAACTATACCCCGTATTTACATGACCTCTTACGAGAACTTGACCAATTTTTAAAGCTCACGCTATCTTGGTCAGGACGACTAGCTACATTTAAAATGCTCAAGTACCTCAAATCCTGTACCTATTCATATCATTAACTATCCCAATTCCCGCTTCCTACTTCTAAACACTACAATCCTACCTAAAAACATTTGTATGGCAAAAGAATTGAGCCAGGTGTGCACACAGTAAACTAATAAAGCACAGGTAAGCTAATAAAGCACAGGTCAGTAGGAATTACAGGGTATGTAGATATCAGAAATTATAATTATACTGCTATTTTAGCACAACTCAAAATTTGGTTCTCACTCAATTTACATTCAATTGTGGAAAGATATTGAATACCGATCACAACCTCTACAACTGGTTGATCAATGTCCCCCGGGTGAAATTCAAGGATTAAAATGTCCCTCCCACAATCATAGCCCCAGTACTAGCCTTCTGTCATTTTCTCCAAAATGCACCCCTGGGTAGAAACCCATACCAAATGCCCACATGTCAGGTCACCTGTATCCAGGTAATAGATGCACCCCGTTGGGGTCAGGAGTGCACCGCTATGATAGTGGACCCTAAGGCTGACTGCTGCGGATGGAACTCGGAGTGGTTCAGGAAGGCATGTCCCCTGGAGCACCAACACGGATCCCACAGTGAGTAAGAGCATAGATTCCCCAGGGCGCGGATTATAAGAGCCAGCAGGTGTTCACCAGAGCCTCTAGTGGTGAGGATGGGCTGGGCTGCAACTGGCTCCAGGTCACTGCCCCCAGGGTCTCCCAGCTCATGCTCACGGTAGGCTACAGGAGGATGGAGAGGAAACAGCAGCCCAGAACAGCAAGGGATAGTAAGGAGGTAGCCAAATGTCAGGGTGACTAGCAGACAAGGATGATTGAAAAAATGGAGGTGTATCGTCACACGGAGTGGCACCGTGGATACACATAAAATAAACCTGTGCCGCGTCCTAACAAATTCGTGTTCAAAAACCAAAAAGGAGGGACTTTTGGACTTTTTAGGCACAACTACAAAAAAAATAGCTATATAAAATAATATTTTATTAATTTAGAAAAATACATAGCAAAAAGAGACAATGTTAAAAACACAACATGTGTATATGTTCAAACATTTGCTATACAACACCATCTAAAGTGCACAATTGTTCGGACATCTGGGTGATCACTCCAAATATAGATTGGTCCAAAAAGATGGCTAGATAGCAAATCCGCAATCAGCTCATGTCACGTAATTATTCGATGCTCGACATGTTTCGCGTGTCACCACGCTTCTTCAAGAGCGAAAAACACTGTATGCTGTAGCTATCAAAGTACATAACATAGCAAATACATGATTAGTATATACATAGAGAACAGGCATCTATAGTGACGCAACATATGTTGTATTAAAAAGGATGTGTGCTGGTTCATACAGGACGGTGATAAGCGCCAAAACCCAAGCGGTAATGAAAGGCTGCTATGGGGGCGTGCACAACATAATCTTAAATGATACCTCAAGAGTGTGATACAATAGAGAAAGTTCAAATAGAATTATGTAACCCCATTGTGTGAAGAAAAAGGGGGGGGGAGAAAGTGAGGAAAAGGGGGGGGAGGGGAAAAAAAAGGAAGAGAGAAGGGGAAAAGAAGACAAAACAGATAATTGGAAAGAGAAAAAAGAAAGAAAGGGGAAGAATAAGGGAGAGAAAAAAAGAAAATGTGAAGGGAAAGAAGGGGACAAAAAAGAAGGGAAAGGGGATGGAAAATAGGGGAAGTCAGAAAAGGGGGGGAAAGAAGGAAAAGGGGTGGAAAGGGTGGGAAGGGGAGGGAAAGAATGGAGGGGGGAAGGGGAAAAAGGGGAGGGAGGAAAGAGAAGGAAGGGAAGGAAGGAAAGGGGGGGAGGGAGGGAGGGAGGGGGAAAAGGGGGAAGGGGAAAGGGGGAAGGGGGAAGGGGGAAGGGGAGGCGAAGGGAAGGAGGGAGGGGGGGAAGAAGCAGAAAAAGAGATGGGGAAAAGAAACAAAAGAACAGTGTATATAGAGGGATACTCACATCTAGAACATATATAAAATCATGGAGGGGGTGATAGTCCGCAGGTCAAGAGGAACCGGAAAACCTGCAAAATAATGTATCTATGCACATCAAGGTAGATGTAAACTGGTGCTAGCTATTTGTGTAGGCCTGTTCCTAGAAGGAAAAACAGCAAATTTTAAAATAAAAAAGTAAAAATGTGTAAAGGTAAATTTCTGGTGATATGGCCCCCACTGTGGTGTAGAGCACTCACCAGTATTGATCTTGAAAATTATAGTCTGTGGTCTGTATGCACCTGGGTTCCGCAGTGGGGTACAGGCAGTCATAAATAATTACGCAGGTGCCAACAGGCACTGTATCACCAAGGATGGGCTACAAGTAATTTGTCCTAGAATATGAACAGAATAAGGGGAGGGGTGAACTAGTATATAATCTACAGTAAACAGGCATCCAGCAGTGACAGATTCCTCATAGCTAGTACTATAGTAGAAGGTACCTGGATGTGATGAAAAAGGGACCTGTAGCGTGCGATATCCTCCTGTGACTGGAGCGGAGTACACACTGTATTAGGACGCTGTCATATTTGTGTGCACGTCCCGTCCGTCGTCATCCAATCGGCCGCGCCGACGTGACGTCATCCGGACCGGCCGAATGCTCACAGTGCGCATGCGCGCCAGCCAGCCGGGAGCGCCATCAACAAGAATGACGGCGCTTCCAGTGGGAGAAGCAGCACACGCCCACTACAAGCTACAACAGCCGGCACGCATTGTACCAGCTGATGTAAGCGCCACATCAAGGGAGCCTGGTGTGACGCTGGGCGGCCACATAGCAACCAAGAACTCACCACCAGGTGGCGCCCAATACAACCGCACTGTATGAACTCAGCAAACAGGGGGAAAAATTAAAGCATATACAATGGATGGATCTAAACAAGCTTTATACATTTGAAGCATTGCAGATAATTCTTATAATACATATATATACCTCAATATCTATATTGTTAATATAAAGAATACTTGCTCTGAACTCGAGCACCAATAGACATCTAATCAAATCTGTGTATATGACTAGATCTATCTATGGAAAGATGTTTTTGGAGGTAAGAGGATATGAACTTAGTAGCAGCAATATGTTGGAGGGCATGTGTAAAAGTATAAAACAGGGGGGGAAAAATATATCATGACAGGAGGGGGAAGAGAGGGAAAAGAGGAGAAATAGCTCCTATGGGCGAGAATAGGGAAATAGACCAATATGTATACTAACCATTGCTAGTTACTCTTAAACCAATGGATCCTACATAGATTGATTGTGATTAGAGCCTATATAGCTAAATGGTTATCACAGGAAAGGTTTGTAGGATTGCGCTTCATTGATGCCAGGGGCCCGGGTCGCATTCAACCGTTCTATCCAGAGAGTTTCTTGTCTCAAAATCTGTTTGTCCCAGTCGCCACCTCGGGGGCTCCTTGGAATAACCGCAAGGGCGATGAAGGAGACCACCGAGGTGTCGAATCTGTGATAAAGATCCAGGTGCCTACTCACTGATGTAATCATTTTCCCTCCTCCAGAATAGTATATATGATCCTTAATACGCGAACAAAATTGTCTGATAGTCTTTCCGACATCGAAAGCTTGGCAGTCGCATGTCATTAGGTAAACTATACCCTGAGTTTCACAGTTGGCATGAAAGTGAGGGGTGAATATTTCCCTCTTGGGGAGTTTGAAGCGGGTCCCTACACGGATCCAGGGGCAGAAGGAGCATTTCCCGCATCTGGTGATTCCTTTTGGATAGAGTTGTGCTATAGGGTCATTGCAAAAGTGACTAGATGTAAGTTTGTCCCTAAGGGATCTGCTTCTCCGAAAAGTAATGGTTGGGGTGGGAGTTACATATTTGGCCAGGATTGGGTCCTCACGTAGTAGCGACCAATGTGTAGTTAAGATGTCACGTAATTCTGAATGGTGTTGGGAATATTTGGTGATATATCTTACCGTCAGATTAGGTTTAGAGATTTTATTTTGGTATAAGAGAGAATTTCGTGGTTGACGCAGCGCTTTATTGTAGGCGCGGCGAAGAAGTGATTTACTGTATCCCCTTGCCCTCATACGCTCACGAAGTATATTGGCTTGTAGTTTAAAATCCTCTGTGAACGTACAGTTTCTACGGAGTCTGAGGTATTGAGCGTATGGTATGCTACGTATGAGGGTGTGTGGGTGAGCACTTTCCGCGTGCAGCAGGGTATTGCCTGCTGTTTCTTTGCGGAACAAAGAGGTGGCCAGTCGGCCGTCGCCATCTTTGCAAATTGTAAGGTCAAGGAAAGTGATGGTAGAGTGATCACTACATACTGTAAATTTCAAGTTGAACGAATTACAGTTCAATCTCTTAACAAAGGTGTTTAAACTTTCCATAGAACCTGACCATACAATAAAGATGTCATCGATGAAGCGCAACCAACACATCACCTGACCTGTAAAATGTGATAAACTGTCATCCGAAAACACTGTACGTTCCCACCCCCCCAGGTACAGATTGGCGTAGGTGGGCGCACAACAGGTGCCCATGGCTACGCCCTGTACCTGGAGGAAGTGGGACCCATCAAATGTAAAACAGTTGTGCGTGAGGATGAAGCGTAGCAGTTTCAAAATAAATTCGCAATAATCCCAATGATGGTGCGTTTGTTCACGAAGGAAGGTGCGTGCTGTCCTGATGCCCTGCTCGTGAGGGATGCTCGAGTAGAGGGCCTCGACATCCAGAGTCATGAGCAGGGCATCAGGAGGCACCAGAGCCTCTAGTGGTGAGGATGGACTGGGCTGCAACTGGCTCCAGGTCGCAGCCCCCAGGGTCTCCCAGCTCACGCTCACAGTAAGCTACAGGAGGATGGAGAGGAAACAGCAGCCCAGGACAGCAAGGGATAGTAAGGAGGTAGCCAAATGTCGGGGCGACTAGCAGACAAGGATAACAGAGAACACGCCAAAAGTCAGGGTCACAGGCAAACAGGGATAGTCGAGAACGTGCCAAAGGTCAGGGTCACAAGCAGACAGGGATAGTCAGGAACACACCAAGATTGGTAACAGAGACAGAGACAAACTTAGAGCACACGGCAAAAAGGAAGCCAAACACACAATATTGCACGGCAAGGCAGGCTTGGAGAATACAGTGTTAAATAGTGGTTCCTGTTGAGGCTAGGGTGGAGCCACACAGAGGGAAGATTACTTAAGCATGCAAGTGTGAGAGTACAAGCTTCAAGGCTGATACACAGACCAGGTAAGAGACAGACAGGTCATGAATGTATTACTGCAAGGTCATGACAGTACCCCCTTCTTACGAGGCCTCCCTCTCCCCCGCTTCGGACCAGGCTTGGAGGGGAACTTCAAATGGAACTTCCTCAGAAGACGAGGTGTGAAGACTTCAGATGCAGAAATCCAAGATCTCTCCTCAGGACCGAAACCTTTCCAATCCATGAGATATTGAAGGACACCTTTATAGAAGGGAGAATCCAAAATTTGACTAACCTTGTACTCCTGATCATCTTCAGAGACTGGAGCCAAGGTAGGGAGAGGTCAAGAGAACTTATTGAAAACTAAAGGTTTCAGAAAGGATACATGAAAGGAGTTTGAGATCCTGAGGCTTTTAGGGATCTGGAGTTTAAAGCAAACAGGATTCGGCTTAGAAATTATATTGTAAGGACCAATGAATCTCAGGGCAAACTTGAGAGAAGGAACCCAGAGTCTGATGTTCCTGGTAGAAAGCCAGACTTTGTCTCCTGGCTGTAGAGAAGGTGGCTTACGCCTGTGACGGTCAGCAAAACTTTTGAACTTGGCAGCTTTCTGGAGGGAATCATGAACGGTAACCCACAAGGAATTGAATGATTCCTGAACAGTAGCCAAAGCTGGGATGTCAGAAGAACAGGTCATAGGAAGAGGGAGCTGAGGATGTCTTCCATAAACAGTGACAAAGGGTGTCTTCTGAGAACTGACGTTGACATGATTGTTGTGGGAGAACTCTGCCCATGGGAGTAATGATGCCCAATCATCGTGATGAGCCAAGACCAAGGTACTGAGAAAGATCTCCAACTCCTGATTAACCCTTTCAGTCTGGCCATTGGATTGGGGATGGTAAGAAGAGGTAAAATCCAAGGTAATGTTGAGGGATTTGCAAAAGGCTCTCCAAAAGCGAGAAGTAAACTGAACACCCCTGTCCAAAATGACATGGGAAGGGACACCATGAAGATGGAAAATCTCTCGTACGAAAATGGGAACCAAGGCAGGAGCAGAAGGGAGACCAGGAAAAGGAACAAAATGGGCCATCTTGGAGAATCGATCAATTACCACCCAAATGACCGTATTCTTCTCAGAAGGTGGAAGATCGGTGATGAAGTCCATGGACTTCATCACCGTCCAGGGCTCCTTGGGAATGGGCAAGGGCATGAGAAGACCAGCAGGAGCCTGCGTGGAGGACTTAGACTGGGCACAGACATGACAAGCCTTAACATGTCTTTGACATCGGAATGGAGAGTAGGCCACCAGTAGTGGTGACTGATGAGGAGGAAGGATCGAAGAAACCCAGCATGACCCGCCACCTTGGAGTCATGTCCCCAAGGAAGGATCTTAGCTCTTAGCTCAGTGGGGACGAAGGTCCTGCCAGGAGGAATTTTTGACTCCAGGGTGGTAGAATGGGCAAGGATGTATGAAGTAGGGATAATCGGCTCAGGTTCAATGGTAGGCTCCTCATCCTGAATGTCAAAATATCTAGTGAGTGCATCAGCCCGACTGTTGCAGGAACCAGGTTTGAATGCAATGGTGAAGTTAAAACAGGAAAAGAAGAGACTCCACCTGGCTTGTCTGGGATTCAATCGTTTGGCATTCTGTAAGTACTGCAGATTTTTATGGTCAGTGAAAATTGTTATGGAATGTGGGGAACCCTCCAAGAGATGAAACCACTCCTCCAATGCCAATTTAATCGCAAGAAGTTCCCGATCACCAATAGAGTAATTCTTCTCCGCCTGAGAAGAACAGTGCCATCAATCGCCGAGACCACCAATGGAGTGGTGAGGGGTAAAAGGGTAAGGTTCATGGAAGATGCAGTTCTCCAGTCCATAAAATTGCCAGCGGCTCCCAAATCCAGATAAGCCAAGGCCGAGTGGGAGGAAACGCCAACATGAAGAAACACCGAAAGAAGGAGACGAGAAGATGACTTTTCTGGGTCCAATACTCCACCTTCCAGATGTATTACGCAAGCTTTTCCTGGATGAAATGAGCATGTGTCATGAAAATGACCTTTGCCCCCACAGCAGAGACACAGGCCCAGAGTTTTGCGCCTAGCACATTCCTCAGGGGATGGCCTGGTCTGGCCCAGCTGCATGGGTTCCTTAGTTGGCAGGAGATGCTCCACAGGATGAAAAGAGGGGAGCTCCAGCTGACTAAGGACCAAGGAGTGCTGGCATCGCTTTTCTAGGGTCCTTTCCTGAAAACGAATATCAATCTGATTACACAGGGAGATAACTTCGTCCAGATCAGTGGGGATGATTCTTCCTGCTAATTCGTGCTTCACTCTATCAGAAAGGCCATGCAGAAAGGTTGCGACTAAGGCCTCATTGTTCCAGCTCAGCTCAACCGTCAGTATGCGGAAACGAAGAGCATACTGCACCATAGAAGCAGACTCTTGGTAGAGACAAAAGGGTGCTGGCCGCTGAAGAGACACGACCTGGTTCCTCAAAGATATTCCGGAAGAGTTTCAGAAAATTAGAGAGGCTGGAAACCACTGGGTCTTTCCTCTCCCACATAGGGGCAGCCCAAGCTAAAGCCTCGCCGGACAGGAGAGAAATAATATAGGCTACCTTTGCCCAATCAGACTGGAAGTTTTGGGGTTGGGGTTCGAAATGAATGGTACACTGGCTAAGGAACCCTCTGCAGGCCTTGGAATCCCCAAAGTAACTGGACGGAGCTGGTAAGTGCAAAGGGTTAGCGGCTGCGACTGTAAGCGGAGCTGATACGGCAGCCGATTGCGGTTGTGGAGCCTAAGGAGGTTTGAAATTGTTCAAAGCGGGAAGCCAAATTCTGAAGGAATCGCATTACCTGGGTATGATTAGATTCCTGGGTCTCGAGTCTGTGGACTATGCCCTGCAGCTGATCATCGGCAGGTAGCGGCACATCAGATGGGTCCATGGCCGTGCAAACTGTCAGGTCACCTGTATCCAGGAGACAGATGCACCCCGTTGGGGTCAGGAGTGCACCGCTATGATAGTGAACCCTAAGGCTGACTGCTGCGGATGGAACTCAGGGTGGTTCAGGAAAGCAGGTTCCCTGGAGCACCAACACGGATCCCACAGTGAGTTAGAGCATAGATTCCCCAGGGAAGTGGAGTCTAAGAGCCAGCAGGTGTTCACCAGAGCCTCTAGTGGTGAGGATGGACTGGGCTGCAACTGGCTCCAGGTCGCAGCCCCCAGGGTCTCCCAGCTCACGCTCATGGTAAGCTACAGGAGGATGGAGAGGAAACAGCAGCCCAGCACAGCAAGGGATAGTAAGGAGGTAGCCAAATGTCGGGGCGACTAGCAGACAAGGATAACAGAGAACACGCCAAAAGTCAGGGTCACAGGCAAACAGGGATAGTCGAGAACACACCAAAGGTCAGGGTCACAAGCAGATAGGGATAGTCGGGAACACGCCAAGATTGGTAACAGAGACAAAGGCAAACTTAGAGGAGCACACGGCAAACAGGAAGCCAAACACACAATATTGCACGGCAAGGCAGGCTAGGAAAATACGGTGTTAAATAGTGGTTCCTGTTGAGGCTAGGGTGGAGCCACAGAGAGGGAAGATTACTTAAGCATGCAGGTGTGAGAGTACAAGCCTCAAGGCTGATACACAGACCAGGTAAGAGACAGACAGGTCATGAATGTATTACTGCAAGGTCATGACACCACCCCAATCAAAACACTAGAAACACTTATCCCCAATATATCCCTTCACACTTGGTCATCAGCAGGCATTACTCAAGTGTCCGATCTATATGCTCAAGGATCAATCTTACCCTTTCTCACGCTACAAGCTACACATGCACTCCCTAACTCAGAGTACTATAATATCTCCAGGTTTCCCATTGCCTATCACATTCGACCCTCTATTTCCAAATATATAAACAAATCATCCTGGAACTACCTATCCAATGACAACAACAAAGCAAAAGGTATTAGTACTTTTTATAGACTGCTACAAGATAAAAATATATTCAGGACACCTATCTCCTGGCCGGGGTTGGTCTTAACTGCTCAGGGGGGTGAGGAGGGGTGGAGGGGAAATATGAATAACGATCCTCCACCCCATAGCTATTATATTCTGCATATCTGGTTGCGTTACCAGTACTGTATTATCTTAACATATATTGGATGTACCCAGCATTTCTTAGGCTTCCATACCCTGTTTGTTAATTACATTTCTGTGTCATTTGATTTGAATTGTGAACTGTAACTTGCTTTTTTAACACTAAATAAAATCTTTATGGATAAAAAAAAAATATATTCAGGAAACTCCCTTCCTTTGTGAAATGGGAACTCGACATTGGCAATGCCTTCTCAGACTCCCAATGGTTAACAGCTCTAAGAGCTTTCTTTAAGAGTACCCGCTCTGCCAACCTATGGTAACTTACTCATAAAATACTTCTACGATGGTACATTACACCAACCACCATTCATAAAATAAACCCAGAAGTATCCCCATTATGTTGGAGAAGCTGTGGCGCTGGAGGAAGCATATTCCACATACTCTGAAAGTGCACCAAGGTGAAAGAATTTTGGACAGAGATCTCAAATTTATTGTCAGACATATTTAAATTCCCAACTTCCTTATCACCTGGACTAGCACTAATAAACATAGGCACTGATGCTTTACCGTGTAAATGTCAGTATATATCGTATTTGTATTAGCTAACTGTCTCACAGACAATGAGATCCATCTTACTTAAATCAGAAGGCTTACACTTTTGCATATAAGTAATTTAGCTTGTTGTTAGAGTTTTTCTTGTTCAAATGGAGTTGCCTCCCTTTTAAGTTTGTGTATTTATGTGTGTGTGTATGTCTGTACAAATGTGGAACAGACATTAGGAGGTAATGTGTATGGTGTACAGTATATCCTGCCTTATGGGTTGCAGAATTTGTATGCAGAATATATAGTAAATGAAAAAAATAAAAACTATGCCATTTTAGCATGTTTTTAATTTTGTTGCATAACACAGATGACCCACAAGAATATATAAAACACCACAACCCTTGTAGAAAATTAATGTGACAACTCCAGCAGTTTGTGCCTAAAGGGGAAACAAATTGGATCTATCCATAATTAATAAAATGTGAGGTTTATTTTTAGGTGGGGATTTCATTAAATACATTAGTAATGAGACATTCAATAAAACATTGTATTGTAGATAGAAACAACACCCCCCTGTCACTCGCTTGTCTGCCCACCAGCCCGGCACTTACCCCATCTAGGTCTCAGGCAGCTTTGGCTCCTTCCTGCCTCCTCGGCTGGCTTCATCCTGAGTCTCCTCCTCCTCAGCGGCCAGTATGGTCACTTTTCCTCTCTGGTCTTAAGACCCGCTTCCTGATTGGCCGGGAAGAGAATCAGGAAGACAGTAGCAAATATTAATTCCCTATTGTCACACAAGTAGGTGGGCTCAAGGCACAGTGCTCTGTGCCTCGAGCCCACCCTTTTTTGAAGCCAATTAAAGCCCCGGGCTCTAATCATGTGCTTAACCACTTGCCGACTGCCGCACACACATATACATCGGCAGAATGGCTCGTACAGACAAATGGGCGTACCTGTATGTCCCTTTGAACTTGCCACCCACGGTGTGCCTGCCACATGCCACGGGAGCGGGTCCACGGGTCCCACAAACTCGATGTTCGCCAGTGGACCACGATCATGAGACAGAGAGGCAGAATGGGGAGATAAACAAGGCATTTCCCTGTTCTACCTAATGACATGACAGGGATCTACTGCTCCCTGTCATCGGGAGCAGTGATCGCTGTCATGTCAGTTTGTCAGTGGTAGCCCACCCCCCACCGTTAGAATCACTCCCTAGGACACACTTAACCCCTTGATCACCCCATAGTATTTAACTCCTTCCCTGCCAGTGTCATTTATACAGTAATCAGCGGCTATTTATAGCACTGATCGCTGTATAAATGAAAATGGTCCCAAAATAGTGTCAAAAGTGTCTGATGTATCCGCCATAATGTCGCAGTCCTGATAAAAATCACAGATCACCGCAGTTACTAGTAAAAAAAAAATAATAATAAAAATGCCATAAATCTATCCCCTATTTTGTAGACGCTATAACTTTTGCGTAAACCAATCAATATAAGCTTATTGCAATTTTTTTACCAAAAATATGTAGAAGTATACATATCGGCCTAAACTGAGGAAAAAACTAGTTTTTTATATATTTTTTGGGAATATTTATTATAGCAAAAAGTAAAAAATATTTCTTTTTTTTCAAAATTGTCACTCTTTTTCGGTTTATAGCGCAAAAAATAAAAAACGCATAGGTGATCAAATATCAGCAATAGAAAAAAAAAAATGGGAAAAAAAGGGCATTAATTTTGTTATGGTACAACATCGCACGACCGCGCAATTGTCAGCTAAATTGACGCAGTGCCAAATCGCAAAAAATGCTCTTGTCTGGAAGGGGGTAAATCCTTCTGGGGCTGAAGTGGTTAAAAAAAAAAAATTGCAATCCATGTGTCCGGTGCCCTGCATGTAGATTAGGGACCGGGCACACAGATTACAGGGGCAGTGGCCCCTGCGCCCCTTATGGACAGGCCATCACTGATGTCTCCCCTTTTAGAAGTACATTTTTAGAAAAATCTCCTAGTTGAGAATGTCTCTGTGTGCAACTACTAGAGAGAAAATCCATAATTTGTGGATTTATGCAATAGAGTAAGCTTTGTTTTTTTGGGCTGTCCCATTTCTTTCTCACTTAATAACTGGAGTACAGACCAAACCCCAAATACATTTCCTTACCTTATAATTCACATGGACATTCTGGCTAGAAGTCAGTGTTGATGGACCAAGTAGGAATTATCTATTGCAAAAGAGTCCAGGATTTGATCTTCTGGGCTAATTTTCTATACTTAGGAATCTGTGAGCTTAGCTGGGTTTGGTAAATATATGCCATTTACAGTATTAATGACCATTTCAAGAATGACACAGTATTAACGTTGAGCTTTTTATTAATAGTAGATCGATAGTGACCTAAAATTAAAATACTCAACATATCATAAATACCAAATAACACATTTTTCTGCTTTGTGAATTTTCAGGATTGTGGAGTAATGAATGAAAGGTGGATAGTTACAGTCACAGAAATCATCAACATGTCATTGAAAAGGCCCTGACAAAAGACAGATCATTCTGGAGAAGCGCTATGGGGTTGATTTACTAAAGGCAAATAGACTGTGCACTTTGCAAGTGCAGTTTCTCCAGAGAAACTGGGGTAAAGCTTCATTTTGCAAAGATTATCCAAGCACATGCAAGTAAAATTAAAAAACAAACAACATTTTTGCTTGCACATGATTGGGTTATGGAAGTCAGAAGAGCTTTTTCTCAATTACTAAGCTCTGAAGCAACTGCACTTGCAAAATGCACAGTCTCTTTGCCTTTAGTAAATTGACCTCTATCTCTCATGTACCTGGTAGAATCTGAACTCATGTAGGGTTCCCCCTTACACCTCCTGTCCTTTTTTTCCCCCCGGGATTAATAACAAGGTATGATAGAACATGAAGTGGCATGGGTGCCTGTAAGAAGTCCTGGCCAGCAGAACTGGATCTTGTGGTTAAACAGAAGCTTAAGAGCAGGAACTAATGCCAGATATCATTACAGAGCTTGCAGAAGCTCTTTATAAGCTGACAACCACTCAGCAATAAACTTGAGCCTTACAGTGCTTTTAAAGCGGAAATAAACCGTGCCAATTTTTCTTTTTTTAAAGAAAAAAACCTGCAAAGTAAAGGCATAGAGGTTGATTTTTTAAAGGCAAATCCACTTTGCACCGCAAGTGTACTGCAAGTGCACTTGAAAGCGCACTTGGAAGTGCAGTCGCTGTAAATCTGAGGGGAAGATCTGAAATGAGGAGAAGCTCTGCTGATTTTATCATCCAATTCTGTACAAGCAAAAATGCTGTTTTCTATTTTCCTTGCATGTCTCCCTCAGATCTACAGTGACTTCACTTCCAAGTGCACTTGTGCTAGGATGCATTGCAGATTTAGCACATTATGAAATACTTACCTTAGAACGAAGCCATGCACCACCGCGGTGTAAGCTCTGACAGACACTTCCATCTTCACACAGTCTTTTTTCTGGGTATGCATCCTCTAATTGGTCTGATTGGCTGCACCATGATAACATCACTCCCGCGCATGTGCACAGGAATAACGGACCACGGCACGGAGCTCTGAAGGGACGGCATGGGTATACCATCCCTTCAGAGCACATGGGCCGGTGACATCACCGGCTGCATGAAGTGTGAATATCTTTTAAACTGTGAAGGTTTAGGCGATTTTCATAGTACCTACAGGTAAGCCTTATTATAGGCTTGCTGGTAGGTACAAGCCTACAGAATCAGTTTAGATCAACTTTAATAGGCCACTGGCTGGCAAAAGTTAATTTTACATGCATGCTCTTGCGCATGCACATGATGACATGCGCACAGCCCTGATTTTGTACTGTATGTAGGTCTGAGGACTATTCCATTTGAATGCACAGTTCTTCGGGCATGAAAATAATCATGGTTTTCCTGAAACAATCTATGTAATCAACAGCAACTTGAAATCACATAATTATAATCATTTTAGTAATAGTAATAGTAATAGTAAAATTAATAATATCTCATAATAAGCTAGCTGTCTCTGACAGTCTATTGCAACATGTGGGCAGTCTCTGACACACTGTTGTAATGTGTTAACAGTTTATTTTAACATGAGAGTACTTTCTAGTAGTTACATGGAACATGCAATTAATAATAGTAGATTGCTGGTAAGGTAGGGTAATTCATTGCTGAAAAACGGAATAAAAACTTTTGTGACCAAAACACAATTTTTTTCCCAAAGTGTAATTTTTGTTCTTGCTCACTAGAAATAAGCAAAGCCTCTCAATCCATGCTTATTTAGACATGACCTATATCCAACTCTCTTTCACCTATAAATAACACATATATTACCTTGCATGTTTTCTAAGTGAACAAAGAGGTTGACACTTACATTTCATTACTAAAGAAACCCACACATAAAATTATGCTGTGCTTTTGGCTCAGGATAAAGGTCTCACCACTCATTTCAAGTCAGAGTACCACTAGTAAAAAAGGCTAATTGCATGTGACAGTGCCTGTCATTTCTATTTACAAGTTGCTTTGCATTTATCGTTAATATGAGTTATGTTAAGAGCAGATTCGCTTGGCATGTCAAATTGCCATTGCAGTTATAGTTCCTAGCAATGTCACAGGGAGTACATTTATTTAGCTGTATTGGCTATGAATGTTACACGAAAACTTTGAAATGTGACCTGACCTTAATGAATCTATATTTTTATGATCTTTTCTGTCACTTCTAATATACTTAAAATGAAATTAGGATATAAATTATTGGATATATATATGTGCTACATTTTCTTGATCACATTTAAGATCATATTTTATCTCTCTTCATAACTGCAAGGAGCAACCAAAGGCAATATATTTAGCATTCAGTTGATGTGAAGTGATATTCCGCAATTAGTGTCAAGGACATTACTGATTTGTACAGGATTTCCAGTCATTCCCCATTACCTTAATTAAATGTTAAACAGTGGGGTGTATAACAAAATTAATTCCTGAATCATTTATGGAATAGCATTTTTTCTTACTTAAGATGGAATGCAATAAAAAAAATACTAATAATCAATTATTTGAAAATATCACTGAATATATTACTTTTCCAAATGATCATTAGAGAATTAAAAGACAAGGAGGTGACAAGAGCTAGCACATGGCAGCTTCTAGCATGCTAGCAGAGTTTGAGTGGTGAGGTTCAGTGTAACAGTGTTCCCCTTCTCTCCTTATGCCCTGTACACACGATCGGACTTTCAGACAACAAAACCGTGGATTTTTGTTCGAAGGGTGTTGGCTCCAACTTACCAACAAATGTTGGCCAACAATTACGAACTTAGTAACGTACAAGACGTACCTGATGTCTCCATTGCGAATGCTAGTTTTACAAGACCGAACGCCTCCAGCTCATACTTGATTCCGAGCATGCAAGAACTTTTGTGCGACGGACTTGTGTACACACATCCAACAACAAAGTTTTGTTGGCGTAAAATTTGAGAACCTGCTTGCCAACATTTGTTGGTGGAAAATCCGACAACAAATGTCCGATGGAGCATACACACGGTCGGACTTTCAGCTAACAAGCTCACATCCAACATTTCCCACCGGAAAATCTGATCGTGTGTACGCGGCATTACAGTCATTTATATACTGTTGCGTTTTGCAATGGACATTCAATCAAGCTTCCATTGATACAGTTATTCTGATGGAAAATTGAGTGCTAGAGCTTTAGAACATCCAAGCAGTGTTCAAGGCAACACGAACTGTAAATGTTGAAGTGGGCTTAACAACCAAGTTGATGCAAACAACTTACAAAATCTCCCATTCTATCACAATTCTACTACTAATATTTTATTAAATGGGTACAGATATATTTCAATGACCATTATTATCCTATCAAAGGTGGTCATTAAGCCACAGAATCCTAGTTTTTAATGTACTAATGCAAACCAGGTGGAAAGCCAACTTACCCTTGTGGTTGTGCACAGTCCAACACACAAGTGGTTATTTTTTTTTAATCTGCAGCTTTCAATTAAAATACTTGGGGATACCACCATAATGGTCACTGTTCTTTTTGTGTTGTGACTCTGCAACATGGTCTTCCAATGACAACTACCAATGGGCAGGCATGGTCCACTGTTGTCACCATCAGGACATTTTCCTTAAAAATATCATTGCCGGAGTGAGACAGCATGCGGCTACAAAGAGGCTGCAGGAAATTACGAGCACTAAATGCAATAAATAATAAAAAAAGTATTTTATGTAAAAATAAAATGTCAATTGTTAATGATCCGACCATGTCTTAGCAAACCAAACATTATCCAGTTAAGATGTACATCTACTTTAAGTTTATTCTAAAGATGACTGCTTTCCCTGATTGCCTTTCTTGTGGAGTGGATACTCTGTGGCGTGAAACTGCCCTAATTAAAATGCAGCAGTCATGGTTATGGTGGGCAGTTAGCAGCTTAACTTATTTACTCAAAGCCAAAGTTGCGACTATTACTGGCTGAGGTTTTACACAAGGGGAGCACACAGGAGACAGGGAGGCTCTGTGAGTTGTTATGTAGTGCCTATCTCGTATTGTGAAGTTTATTTGAGGATATAAATATGGACAACAGTGATGGGTCAAAAACCTCCCGATTCGGTTTGCACCAGAACATCTCGAACAGGCAAAAAGTTCTAGCGAACATGCAAACTCTATTAAAGTCTATGGGACACGAACATGAAAAATCAAAAGTCCTTATTTTAAAGACGTATATGCAAGTTATTGCCATAAAAAGTGTATGGGGACCTGGGTACTGCCCTGGGGGACATGTATCAATGCAAAAAAACATTTTTAAAACAACTGTTTTTTAAAGGTGCAGTGGTTTTATTTATGCTTAAAGTGAAACAATACAAATTAAATATTCCTTTAAATATCATGCCTGGGGAGTCCCCTTAGTCTGCTTGTAAAGTGAAGCCTGGCAGGTCAGGAAAAGGAGGGGTGAGCGAGTGCTCCCCTCCTGAACCATGCCAGGCCACATGCCCTCAACATGGGGGGTGGGTGTTTTGGATCAGGGGACAAGGGCTTCTTCCAGACAACCCTGGGCTGTGGTTGTTGAGGTCTGCAGATGGGGAGCTTATTGCAATCTGGAGAATCCCCAGATCCTGCCCCCCTATTTTGAAGGGATATCGGGTACATCATACCCCTACCCATACACCAAAAAAGTGTAAAAAAGTAAAAACCATAAGAGACAGTTTTTGACAAATCCTTTATTAAAAAAGAAGAAAGAAAAAAAAGTGTCCCGCGATGTAAATTTACCGTCAATCACGCAGCCCCAAAAAATAGCAAAAGTGAAAAACGGTTCACCTGCATGGTAGTCCTCCCGCCGACTGCTCACATCACCGGGTGGCCCCACCTATTTAAGAGCTGTCAAAACGAAGGGAGAGCAGTTGGTGGAAGCCCTCCCATGGAGGCAGAGCATTTTTGCTATTTTTTGTGTCCCTCGGGCAGTGTGATTGACAGTGGATTTACATCACAGGACACTTTTTTTTAATAAAGGATTTGTCAAAAACTGTCTCTTGTGGCTTTTGCTTTTTGACACATTTTTGGTGAATGGGTAGGGGTATGGAATACCTGATACCCATTCACATGGGGGGCTGGGATCTTGTTAAAGGGGGCTTCCAGATTTCAATAAGCCCCCACCTGCAGACCCCGACAACCACAGCCCAGGGTTGTTGGGAAGAGGCCCTTGTCCCAATTAACATGGGGACAAGGTGCTTTGGGGGGCACCCCAAAGCACCTTCCACATGTTGAGGGCAAGTGGCCTGGTATGGTTCAGAAGGGGGGGCGTTCATCTCCCCCTCTTTCCTGGCCTGCCAGGCTGCATGCTTAGATAAGAGTCTGGTATGTATTTTGGGGGCAACCCACGCCCTTTTTTTTTACATTTTGGCATGGAGTCCCCCTTAAAATCTATACCAGACCCAAAGGGCCTGGTATGGATTTTGGGGGGACCTCATGCTGTTTTTTTTTCTTAATTATGTCATAGGGTTCCTCTTAACCACTTCAATACACTGTATCATACACTCTGCACTGCACTGTAGTATATACTCTGCACTGCACTGTATGCTCTGCACTGTATTATATACTCTGCACTGCACTGTATTATATACTCTGCACTACACTGTATTATATACTCTGCACTACATGGTATTATATACTCTGCATGGCACTGTGTTATATACTTTGCACTACACTGCACTATATACTCTGCACTGCACTATATACTCCGCACTGCACTGTGTTATATACTCTGCACTACACTGCACTATATGCACTACACTGCACTATATACTATGTACTGCACTATATACTCTGCACTGCGTTATATACACTACACTAACTGCACTATATACTCTCCACTGCATTATATACACTACACTGACTGCACTATATACTCTGCACTGCGTTATATACACTACACTGACTGCACTATATATTCTGCACTGTGCTATATACACTACACTGACTTCACTATATACTCAGCACTGCATTATATACACTACACTGACTGCACTATATTCTCTGCACTGTGTTATATACACTAGACTGACTGCACTATATGGTAAAGGAAAAAACGGCGCTATTTAACTGAAAAACTTGAAGCTGCAGTTCAAAATTTTATACAACACCAGACAAAGATAAAGCAAAAAAAAGGGAGCTGCGCTAACTAAATAATGATATGAGGTAATATTTCATATCCTCAGAAGGTGAGCAGAGGGTATGCTACAACAAGTGGGATTGTGAGATAAGTTAAAGAAAAAAAAATAATCCTTGGAAGTATGTAAAAAAACAACAATATGCCAGTGAAGAAAAATTACAGTGAAAAAATATTAATGTGATGTCAATAAAATAAATAAATAAATTAATAATGATGTGATACCAATAAATGAATAAATGATGACACTCAAATGAATAGATGTTACCACCTAAATATAGATAAAAATGTTAAACTCTGTGAAAAACTAAAACAGCTCATGTGACTGAAGAAAGAGGGAGGCAATGCTGGAGAAACAGCAGAAATTGGTGAAGCCTTTGGTGGCAAAATTGGAGGCCTGAGGAGTCCTTATATAAGGGAGTACAATCGGGTCCAGAAGTCCAAGACTGAACCCAGGCCATCACTCTCTTGTCTTCCTTCCATGCTGCCTTCCATGCTGTGTCTGTGGTGTTGGAGTTGTGGCAGGAGGAGGATGATGCAACTCGCTCAGGTGGGTATTGGGTGTGATTTCGCCCCTCAACCCCTTATTTAATGTTTTATAAATGATTTCCTCACACATGAGGCGTTGGCCCTCCTGCATGTCCTGCAGTTTTGTGGCAGCCATGGAGGCAAAGGCCTCTTCACGAGTGGGGGTAGTTCTGAGGGACGCAGAAGCCTCCTGAATCAGCCTGAGCGCTGACTCCTCCACGTTACTCCCGTTCCTGGGTCTTTTGTTTGGAAGGCAGAGGGGAGGGACCTGCGATTCTGTGAGGCTCCTACTGGGCCCTGCCACCTTCTGGCTGCCACTTACCCCCGCCTCCTCCTGGCCTTCACTAACCCCCGCCTCCTCCTGTGTGCCACATTCCACAGCCTCCTCCTGGCTGAGGTCTTCCTGTGTATGAAAAAAGGACACAGTTTTAGTTTTTTCTTCATCAATCACACACAATTTACATCTTATGACTGTTGCAAATTGAATGTTAACAAATATAACAGATTGTCATTCTGAGCCCAGCATTTTTCATTCTTGTCCCAATTATTTTTGCCCACTACTGTCTATTGATATGTAAAACACTTTATTATATCAGCAATTAGTGATCAATAATAACATCTAGTAAACATCATTTATTTATTGACCAGAAATCTGTAGAACAATGCTATACTTGACTCAAGCTGGGCTCCTCCACTTCTTCCTGGCTGGAAGTCCCAGGTTGGACATCGGAAGTCTCAGTTGGGGTGGAAGATAGGGTGGAAGGAAGGGTTGAGAGGGATTCCCTGACTTCAGTCTGGTCTGACAGAAATCACAGTCTCTCATAGTACCACGGCCTGGGGACATAAACGTCATCTGCTGCAGCTCCGGATCTCTGGGAATCCTGGACCTTCTTGCGCTCCCTAAGATACAGTAGGTGCTCCTTGGGCCACCAATTTTGGCTTTTAAATAGGGGATGGTTGCCGTGGGGACCACCGGCTTCACCAACTCCAGCAGTTTCTCCAGCGCTGCCTGCCTCTTTTGTTTATGATTATATTGTGGGTGTTTGACAGGGCAGCTCCCTGTACTTGTCTATGAACAGGGGGAGGAAGCTGTGGTCATTGAAGCCATCCATTTTATCTGCAATACACAAGACAAACCCTAATGTCAGGCTAAAGTCTCCTAATCTTGTCCCAATATAGGCCTCAATCTATAAGCAGTATAGGCCCAAGTTTAAATGTTACCTTTGTTATCACGATCGGCGCTTCTGATACTCCTTCCTCCGCTCACAGATCGTACGTACTACACACACGTGTTACGCTTTATATACACTGTGCATGCGTGAAACTCCGCCCGCCTCTGACATTCTTTCTAGTCTATTCCCTGCCCCTTCTCTTTCGGCACAGTGGGGAAGAGCACATGGAGGAGACAGAGCAGGTGCGTGCTAATTACAGCAATGAGTAGGAGGAGGAGGAAAGCCCGGAGCCAGAAACGTCACGATCCCAGAGGAGACGATTTAAGGCATCAAATATGGCCTTTGTTGAGATGGTGGAGATTGTCGACATACTGAAGAGGACCGCCTATGATGGGAAGCATAGACTTTACCAACCCCAATGTCAGAAAGGCCAAGATCATGGAGAAAGTTGTGAAGAGTCTGCACCGAAATTTTGGGGTACGGCAATCCAAGGATCAACTGAGGAAGCGCTGGTCGGACCTCAAATTAAGGGAGCACAATCAGTATAGAAGGATCAGGAGAGTGTTGCAAAAAAGTAAGTAGTTGTCCTGTGTTCCTATTCGTTATTTTTATAATGTTTGTGCTGCTCCATGTTCTTTTCTTTACTGTTGTACAGTTTAAAATGGCAAATTTCATGTTCATGGACACATTATTCGTTCATAGGAAACATTGTTCGTTCGGCCAATAAAACACCATGTTTTGTCCAGGTGCATTTCAATACATTTTTTCTGGCCTACTTCTCTTAAAATAATTTTGGTGTCTAGATGGGTTTGTAACTAGAATGAACTGCAAACTAGATTCTGTGTAAGGAGAGGACACTCAGCAGCTGTTTACACATCTGGATGCTGGAGCACTAGTGTGGGACTCAAGAACACCCTTTTTATTAGGGGGCCCACACAGGTGTTCCAGTGTATGCTATAGGGGTGTCTCCATCTGTGAAGCTTGTACAAAACAGGTAAGTATTCAAGCTTGACAAAGCACTTCAAAGCAATGTTTCATATTCCTATTTCTGTCATCAAATATCTGTGTGCTAAGTATACCTATTTTTTTTACATAGGGGAGAAAAAACTCGGAGGACACCACTCATCAGAGAAGACAACAGACCCCCCACCTCAGGAAGAAGGGGAAATCCCCAAACCCAACCAGAGGAGGAGGAGGGAGATGTGGTGGAAATTGTCACCACAACAGGTGAGTGTCTGCAACCACAGGCTCAGGTAAGAGATTGATACCGGCATATTTATAATACATGGTGGGTTTTTTTTTCTATATTTTTAGGTGATCGTGATGTTGTGGATGAAGGTCATTTCACCAGTGAAAGTGCCCAGATCCTGATTGGGGAGTTCATGGGGTGTAACAGAGACTTGGAAAACATCAAGCAAAACATCAATGATGTTCAAAACAAAATGAAGAACATCATTGATGTTTTAGGGAGAGTTTAAAACCCCTCGAAATCCCAAATTATTTCTGTTTTTTTTCCAGAAATTTTTTTGCACATTTTTTGACATTCTCGAAAAGCCAAATTTTGAAGATGCACACGGTGTGTCAACATGTGCTATCTGTCATCATGGGAGATGAATGTACGCATTTTGGGGGTGCAACCCCTTCCTCAATAATAAAGTAGCTAAGAGGAAGGGGTTGCACCCACAAAACACATCCATTGATCCCTCATGATGGCAGCTAGCACATGTTGACATTCGGCAATTTGTGTGCATCTTCAAAATTTGGCTTTTCCAGGGGTGACATCACCCCATCTGCTGAACGCAATATCAAACACAGTTTATAAACACTCATGTCTGATATTGCCTTCAATTTCTACAAAAGCTGAACTTTGTAAGTTCCAGATTTGTGTATTTCTTGTTGGTTTTAAACATGCCTGTTTTACCTTAAAAGGAAATTTCTACTTTTATTAATGTGACTGTAACAGACCTAGCCGGGACAGAGGCTGTTGGAGAGGACTGAATTCAAGCCTGTTGCCTTTTGATTATGGGCCCTAGCATTTGGGGGAATGGTGCTCTCTGTGAGCTGTATGCCTGGGGACCCTGGGGTTGGTGTTACTTTGGATTCAGCTCCATGTCCCCCCAAAACACACAGACTCTGGGAACCCTTTATATGCCATATTAGAATGATAAGACTGAATTATACTGTTGGGACACATCCTGTGAGGAGATGCTGGTGTCATCAACTCCAACTACCTGTGTTTATGTTAATTGAATGAGCTGATCACATTGTCCTCTATACAATGTAGGAGACGGGATGACTCCTATTGGAGCTCATGTTAATTAGGTTAATTAGGTTATGTTTGTATTGTTAATTGTAATTAGCTCCAGCTATTGTGTTTATACTACTATGTGAAGCTCGGTGCCCACAAGTCTGTCATCTGGTCTGGGTAAATGTTTTAGTAAATTAGCTCATGTTAATTAGGTTAGCTTTGAGTCAGCCTGCTGTATAAGTGTGTGTGAGATCTCAAATAAAGAGTTAGTTCTGATGTACTCCAAGACTGGTGTTGTCTAGTTCTTAGGGGTTCCTATAGCCAGATCCATTGGGCTCGTGATCCAGAACTTAGGAAGCGGTATACTGACGGAAGCACTCAAGCGGAGTGAGGGACATTCCGTGACATTGGTGGCAAGCAGCGGGAAAGCTTCCTGCAGTCTGGGACATCCAAACTTCCATCTGGATCCAAAGTCCAGATAGCAGGAGAGGAGAGGTACAGATACCAGCCGCCATGGATGAGGAATTCAGAAGGAGGTTGCGAGAGATGCAGATACAGCACAGAGGACCAGTGTCAGAGCAGGTCCTGCTGGGATGGTGTGATTCTATTCGCTGCAAACTCTGAAAGGAAGCGCTAGCCCGTGAGCAGCGACACCAGGGAAAAGTTCTCCCCTCCATCGAGGAAAGGTACTGGTCGCAGTACGGACTGCGGGTGCGGTTTTTGGGAGAAAAACCACACAAGAAGCAGATAGCTGAATTAAGCAGGCTGGTCTGGGCAGAGATAAAGCTGGATGAGAGCTACAGAGCCCTCCGGTGGCATGTATCCCAAGCATGTCCCTGGATAGCGGATGACAGCCCAACGGAAGGCTTAAGCTACGGCGGCTTGGGACTGTTGTATGTGAAGCTGACAGGGGACTCTAACTTTGGGAGTTATTTGGAGTGGCGGGTGGACGAAATCTTGGATTTCAGAGAAGAGCTACTGAACATTTCGGAAGTGCACTGGGCACAGGAAGATTTGGAGTTTCTGGCCATTCAGGAATGGGAGCTAGAGATTGCCTACAGACGGCTGCTAGACATTGCTCAGTGCCAGGGATGGGCTCCCTTTGCCTGGGACTATCAGGAAATACCAGCTGACAACCCTGAAATCCTGGCTGAAGAGTCGGCAATGTGGCAGAGCAATAGTGTGCTTTGCCAACCTGCCCCCGCAGCTATGGAGGCGGAGGTCTTATGGCGGATGCAGCAAGTGCTGACTGACCTTGATGATCCTGTTTCTGCATGGGATGATCTTGGATGGATGAATGTGCCTGTCCAGCAGCATGCCAGAGAATCTGCAGTGGAAAATCTGGAGATTGCCATCCCCAAACCTGAAGTGCTGACAACAGGGCAGAGCTCTGCTAACCTCTGCCCAGCACTGAAAGCATCTTCTGGATTCCATGGACAGGAGATGGTGAACCTCCATCCCCAGACACCAGTTGCAGAGACAGAGGATATGATAGACTTTTCTGCTGAGGAAGAACCATTGGGTGATCCCCCAGCAGAAGAGTTGGGATTAGGGCCAAACTTCATTGCGCTCTGCTCAGCACTGATGGCATCTTCTGAGTTCCACGGACAGGAGATGGTGAACCTCTATCCCCAGACATCAGTTGCAGAGACATGGGATTTGATAGACTTTTCTGCTGAGGAAGAACAACCTGATGAGCCTCCAGCAGAAGAGCTGCTATCAGGGCCAAAGTTCACTGTGCTCTGCCCAGCACCAACAGTGGCTTCGGCCTTCCTGAGAGAAGACGTAGTCGGCCTTTCTCCCACAACACTGACAGGGACATGTGATTTTCTGCCAGCAGCATCCATGGAGTTACAACAAACTTCTCCAGCTGAAGATCTGGTAACTGAACAGAGGGTCCAAGACCGTTGTCCCGCACTTTTAGCAATTCCAGAGACTGAGGATTTGATAGACGTTTCTGTAGAGGAGGAACCACCTAGCAAATCCCCAGCAGAAGTGCTGGCAACTGGACAGAGGGTCCAAGACCTCTTCCCCACACCTGCAGCAATTGTGGAGGCCCAAGTTGAGGAGGTGGCAGTCTATCACGATCTGCAGATCAGGATCCAAGGAGAGAATGCAGTCATCACCTCACAACTGCAGCTTGATCTGGTGTCGGTGGATGGGACTTCAGTTCCCACCTGTATACCCCAGGGATGCTGGGCAGTCGGCCCAGATCCCCAACAGCAGGATGCAGTGAGCTCAGTCCCCCTGTCTTCTCTCCAGTGGCAGAAAGGACTCCAGGGAGAAGGGCCAGTCCAGGCCTCTCCCCAGCGGCAGATATGTTCTCTGAGAGGGCCAGAGGTTGGCTGGGTGAGTAATAATCTGTTTGGAATAATTTATTTGGGGTACTGTGTGGGTACAGGCAGTAGAGGACTGAAACTACTGACTAACTTCGGAGTCAACCTGTCTGGGGTCTCCTCCTGTGTTAGTCTCCTGCCGAAAGGGGAGAAATGTGACAGACCTAGCCGGGACAGAGGCTGTTGGAAAGGACTGAATGCAAGCCTGTTGCCTTTTGATTATGGGCCCTAGCATTTGGGGGAATGGTGCTCTCTGTGAGCTGTATGCCTGGGGACCCTGGGGTTGGTGTTACTTTGGATTCAGCTCCATGTCCCCCCAAAACACACAGACTCTGGGAACCCTTTATATGCCATATTAGAATGATAAGACTGAATTATACTGTTGGGACACATCCTGTGAGGAGATGCTGGTGTCATCAACTCCAACTACCTGTGTTTATGTTAATTGAATGAGCTGATCACATTGTCCTCTATACAATGTAGGAGACGGGATGACTCCTATTGGAGCTCATGTTAATTAGGTTAATTAGGTTATATTTGTATTGTTAATTGTAATTAGCTCCAGCTATTGTGTTTATACTACTGTGTGAAGCTCGGTGCCCACAGGTCTGTCATCTGGTCTGGGTAAATGTTTTAGTAAATTAGCTCATGTTAATTAGGTTAGCTTTGAGTCAGCCTGCTGTATAAATGTGTGTAAGATCTCAAATAAAGAGTTAGTTCCGATGTACTCCAAGACTGGTGTTGTTTAGTTCTTGGGGGTTCCTATAGCCAGATCCATTGGGCTCTTGTTCCAGAACTTAGGAAGCGATATACTGACGGAAGCACTCAAGCGGAGTGAGGGACGTTCCGTGACAGTGAACTAAAATTTTGTTATACAACAAACATGTTGGTTTGTTTTAAAAACCTTTTAAAAATGCACACGTGATTGTGTTTGGACTAAAAAGATTGATAATCAACAATGTGTGGCTTCTTCTGTCAATGCTCAAAAGCATTTTTTGTTGTAAAATTGGTGTTTTCAGTGACAATGGGGGTTATTTACTAAAGGCAAATCCACTTTGCACTACAAGTGCAGTTTCTGTGCAATCTCAAGTGCACTTGTAGTGCCAAGTGTCTTTGCCTTTAGTAATTAACACCCAACAGTGCTTTATAGTTTTACAGAATCACGCCATTTTCACGACTCCCAAATTTCAGTCAGAGTCAGCTAAAAGAAAGACAAGCAGTAAATCTAAGCAAATATTTGTTCAGCTTAAAATTTTTTTTTATTTAAAAAATGTCTCAGACATTGTCTGGCATATTGATGACCTCCTTACCCGCAAAGTAGCAAAGTATTCCATGTATCTTATACAGACCTTGTGGGCACTCTGGGGGGGCAAGCCAGGACGGCCAGCTTCAAGCACCGTAAAGGTTGGTTCATTGAGATTAAATCCGGCTTCAGGCCCAACTGAGCCAGCATAGTTCACAGAATTTCTCCTTAAAAAGTTGTGAAGAACACAGCAAGACAGGATGATGTGATTGAGTTTATATTCTGCCATGTGTATCGGTGTAAGAAATAGGCAGAACTGGCTGGCCATTATTCCAAACGTGTTCTCCACCACTCTTCTGGCTCTGGCCAGCTGGTAATTAAAAACCCTCTGGTCCGGGGTGAGGGTCTTCATAGGGAATGGCCGCATAAGATGGTCCCCCAGCACAAACGCTTCATCCGCAACGAAGATGAATGGGAGTCCTTCCGCATTGTCTTCTGGAGGTGGCAAGTCCAAGCTGCCATTCTGGAGATGCATGTAGAACCCTGTGTGGGCGATGACTCCACATCTGACATCCGGTCATTCTTCCTCACGTCCACATACAGGAACTTGTAAGTAGCCGACACCACCGCCAACATCACAATACTATTGAACCCCTTGTAGTTGTAATAGTATGACCCTGAGTTGGGTGGTAGGATGATGTGGACACGTTTCCCATCAATTGCCCCTCCGCCGTTAGGAAAGTCCCACCGCTGGGCAAAGTGGGATGCCACAGTATGCCATTCCTGTGGGTTGGAAGGAAACTGTGGAGTCAAACAAGAAAAATAAATTAATCATTTTGCACATAAACATGGAAAGCAGATTAGACACAAACATTCTTGGCCAACATCAGTATAACATTTATTTTAGGAAGTATTTAAAGACAAAGGTATAAGGTCCACCTATCAGATTCCCCCCCCCTCTCATGGGCCATTTTATACATTTTATGGGGGGGAGATGTTTTGGACAGGTAACCCTTTCCACTTCATTGAGAGATGAATGCCTAAATAATGTGTATTACTTTGGCCAGCCCCTCCTTACTTACACTATTGGCAACCCACTGGACAGGTAAGAAGTGTCATAATACAAAGATATAAATACACACTGTACACATTTTAGCACATTTTTACATTCTGCTATTACCTATCAAGATAATAATAGAATACAAAAACTTTAAACGGTACCATTTGAAAGTATTCAGGCAGGCCCTTGCACTACATGCTTTGGTGAATTCATCCATAAATCTGACCACCAAAGAGGTGGGTATAGTGTGTATGGGTTTGGCAAAGTCAGCAGATAGAGGATTGAGGATAGATAGAGGATTGGTATCAGCTGAGTTAGCAGTTGGGGGGAGGGAGGGTTCCAAATGATTTTGGGACCGAAAAAAAAGCCTCTGGCACTCTGCCAGAATTTCAAGCACAAATCACATTTTTACACATTTTAGGTGATATTTAGGGTAAAGCACTACTATGGAGCTGACAAAATACATTGTTAAGACGAGGTGAATATAGGCCCAGGAGAGCATGCTGGGGAGGTAAGTGAAGGCAAATATGTACGAAGGACAAAATAAAATTACATAAACATCCAGCATGCATGAGGACAAAAGGGACATTCACAGCATATTACAATCATGGTAATTAGGGAATAAGGAAAGAAATATAATATATTATCAAACATTAAATACAATAAAATGTGATGTTAAAGGATAAAAATCTTACCTTCATATACTCCTTCTGCAGGACCTGGATGATGGCTGAACAGGTCTCTAGGATAATGGTCCCCAGAACCTGGGGGGAGATGCCTGTCGAGAACTTAAGCTCCTGTAGGCTTCTCCCCGTCGCCAAGTACTGCAGGGTGGCGACTAGCCTCTGCTCCAGAGTGATGGCTTGCATCATGCAGGTATCCTGCCTGCTGATATAAGGGGTCAGCAAAGCCAACAAACAGTGAAATACGGGGTCCGTCATCCGGAGAAAGTTCCTGAAATCGTCAGGATTATTCTCACGGATCTCACGGAGGAAAGGCATGTGACAGTACTGGTCACGCTGAAGCAACCAATTCTTGGTCCGAGAACTCCTCCTCACTCTGTTCATGGACTGAGCTTGTGTCAAAGTAAGGACCCCAACACCAAGCCCCCACACAGCACAAACTTTACGATGAGTACGTACATGCAACATGGCTAGAAAACAGTCGGCTGGTCAGAACGAAGTAACAGAACGCACTGAAGAACAGCAAGGCCTGTGAAGAGCGACCTGAAAATAAGTAATGAACGGACAGGAACACAATGACAAGTCAATGGTACTCGCTGCACGCACTGAAGACCAGATAGAAACCCACAAGCACAAACTGAACACCAGAAATACGATCTGAAAACCACGAGTCTGAAAAAGCGCGAATCGTCTCTCACCAAACTTTTGCTAACACGAGATTAGCAAAAGGAGCCCAAAGGGTGGTATTGAACTGCCCTTTTATAGTCTAGTCGTACATGGTGTATGTCACCGCGTTCTTGGCATTCGGAAATTCCGACAACTTTGTGCGACTGTGTGTATACAAAACAAGTTTGAGCCAACATCCGTCGAAAAAAATCCATGGATTTTGTTGTCGGAATGTCCGATCAATGTCCGAGGCACTAGACAAGAGGTTTTTTAACTGATGTGGTGTTTTGCATGCTTTCATCTTTTGTATTAATACATTTTGTACAATTATGTAAAATGATGTATGTGTAGTCCTTGGGCACCTAAGAATCCGCTTTCAAGAACACAATGTAATATTTGCTCAAGGGGTAGGAGGAACCTCTATATATATATAAACAATTTTAACTGTGATCCAGGTAGAAAAAAAGCCCACCCAAACCAAGCGCCTAAAAAAATAAAATAAAATGCATGTGATTTCAAGTTTAAAATATGATGTATGTAGTTTGATGTATGTAAACATGATATGCAAAGGAAAACATGATAATAAAATTAAATTTAAATATAAAACAGCTTTTTTTTATGTTTTCAGCTTTTTTTCCTATTACATATCAACATCCTCCTCAGTGACATGCAGAATTTGCTTTTGTGGTGGTATGTTATCACACTTCACAGAGCTTCTGTGCTGACTCAACTGAAATGCGGATTAACATTTCATGTGCCTCATTCTTCTACTTATATCAACATACAAGTGACTATCCTCTGGGATATTTACTTCAAAATCCCTTATGGCAGCAGTAAAAAGTATTTAAAGTAGCTATAAGTGATAAAGTCAAGGGCTATTGATCGGAGTACAAGCTATAGGAACTCTTTAGGTCCTAAGTAGTCTTTACAAATGTAATCTGGATTGACATGGTATGGTCTACTGAGCCCACTTCAGATGACAAGGTACTTCAATTAAAGAGCAGCATAAAATATAACAATTATTTCAATTTTGTGTTGACAATGGTTGGCAGAGATGCACTGTCAGACTCATACCTAACTAAGCCTAAGCCACTTTATGAGTTTTTATTTTTATAAATGTTTATTGAGATGAGGTTGCAAAACATTAAGGAAAATTACTTGCATGCCTTATTTAACGCAGCAACTATTTTATTCAAATATTTTGATGGAACAAATCCTTGTGTTTCACTATGGGTGGTGTTCAGTTTTCAAAGTAGGACATAGAAAGATTAAAGAAAAAAATTATCTGCAGCCTCGTGAGGCAAAATGAACTAAAAGGGGTATTTCCCATTCTATCCAAATTTGGATCCTAAAAGAAGCTGCAAGACAAAGATAACATGAAAGAAGAGCTTTTTCCTCTCAAGGGAAAATCATGAGAAGCACAGATAATATTATCAAAGCTATAAACTAAATCTTATACTCTTTATATGAATTCTTACTCTGAGTAAGTATTAACCCAATATTTAATATTAGGATTGCCATATTCCACACTTTCTTATGACTGACTTTATACATGGCATATTCAGTGTTTGAGTAAATTAAGTTAAAATTTGCATCCTTTAATAACTAAAATAATGTAATGCCTTTTGGGTTTTAAGATCTAAAACGAAATAGTAGCTACTATGATGACAAATAAAGGAAACTGTAGCCCTCACACCCTGATTTAAACCTAGTAGTCTTTGTTGCAGGAACATTTTTTTCCTTATATGTGTGATAATGTACGTTGTACCACCTGCAGTATGTTATAGGGAATGTAGAATTTCACAAAATAGTTGTGTGTTGTGATAGGTTATTACAAGGCTACTGGCTGGGCATGGTTGTAAAAGCCACACACTAACTGGTGAATCATAAAAATCCTTTGTAAATCTTTTAAATGTATATGCTATTTCTTGTAACATATCAAAATGTACATTTATGCAGACACACTGTGGTAGATGAATACAAACTGACAGAAATTAAACCCAGTCAAACTCTTCCACATTTTACATCTTTAGAGCCCTGTATCACCTAATATTATTATTTGTGAAAATTTTTGCTTAGAGCTGCCTTAAAATATTTTTTCTTTTTTTTTTTTCTAAGTGAAAATACAGCTTTCTGGTTTGCCATTGCAAAGCTCTGTGCTGGCACAGCTCAGTAACAGCCGCACGCCTCATCAGTATCACTACACAGACTAGTATTGCATAAAGTTAGAGTGCAATACCAGGTTTGCTACTGAATACTGACTACTGAGGGCACTGGGTAATGGGAAAGTGGAGATAACACAAATATAAAAACATAAGTCTGGCTGAAACTCCAGCACCACATCTCTAATGCAGCTAATATAGACCAAAATGTAAAAAGGTGGGCTTAGGTGCTGAAAAACCTCCACTCAGAATAATTACCAATACGTACATAAGAAAAAACAGATTTTATTACAAAATAGGATAAGAAAATGACAAAATAAGGGATATTATCCAATTAAAAACATGATTTATCTCCAAACATATAGCTCCAACCAAGACACCCCTGAAGAGGTAATTCCCTATGTGTATACCATACATACATACAGTGCCTTGCAAAAGTATTCACCCCCTTGGCATTTTTCATGTTTTGTTGACTCACAACCTGGAATTAACATGCATTGTTTGAGGATTTGCATCATTTAATTTACAGAACATGCCCACAACTTTGAAGATTATTTTTTTTGTGAAGCAAACAACAAATAGGACAAAATAACAGAAAAAGTCAATGTGCATAACTATTTACCCCCCTAAAGTCAATACTTTGTAGAGCCACCTTTTGGGGCTATCACAGGTTTGCTGTTGGCAGGTTTGCTGTTGTGCCGTGTTCTTTCCATTTGGTTATGATAGATTTGATGGTGCTCCTAGGGATCATCAAAGATTTGGATATTTTTTTATAACCTAACCCTGACTTGTACTTCTCAACAAAATTATCCTTTACTTGTTAGGAGAGTTCCTTGGTCTTCATGGCAGTGTTTGGTTAGTGTTGCCTCTTGCTTAGGTGTTGCAGTCTCTGAGGCCTTTCAAAAAGGTGTGTATATGTATTGACAGATCATGTGACACTTAGATTGCACACAGGTGAACATCATTTCACTAATTATGTGATTTCTGAAGGTAATTGGTTGCACCAGAGCTTTTTATGGGCTTCATAACAAAGGGGGTGAATACATACGCACATGCCAATTATCATTTTTTTATTTCTGAAAAATAGTTTTATGTATATATTTTTCTAATTTTACTTCACCAACTTAGACTATGGTGTTCTGATCCATCACATACAATTCAGATTAAAAAAGCATTGAACTAAAGGCTGTAATGTAACAAAATAGGTAAAAAGCCAAGGGGGTGAATACTTTTGCAAGGCACTGTATATTATGGTGTATATATCATATTGATGCAAAACTACACATTTCTAAATAGGAAAGGATGACTCACTCCCCATGTGTTTCACCTGGTCGGCTTCTTTAAGGGTTCGGGGGGGGGTGTGGTTAGAAAGACTAAGAAAATGAAAAAATATATATATGAAATACAATCGATACAAATTGATCATTAACATTGCATGTGGCATAGGGGGTTATTTACTAAAGGAAAATCCACTTTGCACTGGAAGTGCAGTCGCTGTAGATCCGAGGGGGACATGCAAGGAAAATAAAAAACAGCATTTTAGCTTGCACATGATTGGATGAGAAAATCAGCAGAGCTTCCCCTCATTTTAGATCTACCCCTTAGATTTTGAGCGACTGAACTTCCAAGTGCACTTGCAGTGCAAAGTGGATTTGCCTTTTGTAAATAACCCCCATTGTCTTATTTAGTGTTCTATAAACTGACTTATGATCCGCATGAAAATAACTTGTCTCAGGTGTATCCAGGAGGTGCACATATACATTCCCCTTCAGGATAAATTATTCTGCTGGATGGATGCTCTGTCTGTTATTTATATATATATGTATATATATATGTATATATATATATGCCTTTCCTCTTCTGTTATTTTTTCTTTTTGTTAGTGCCATCTTGCTCTTGTGGTTATGGTAGATGCAGCAACCAAGTGCTTATCTTCCATCCACCTCCCATACCCGGGGCTGGTTTTCACAGCCCAAGAGTAAGGGTTCTCTGACCCATTTGTCCATCTTTATTTGTACATCATCAGTCTAGCTGTGTTGGAGAGGAATGTATATGTGTACCTCCTGAATATGCCTGAGCCAATTTATTTTCACACTGATCGTAAGTCAGTTGATAGAACATTAAATAAGACAATGTCACGTGAAATGCTAATGATCAATTCATATCGATTGTATTTCATATATATATATATTTTTCATTTTATTAGTCTTTCTTACGATGCACCCCCCTGAGCCCTTGAAGAAGCCGACCAGGCGAAACGCATCAGCGTGACTCATCCTTTCCTATTTTGAAATGTGTGTTTTCGCATCAATATGATAAATATGCTATAATATATGTATGTACTGTATACACATAGAGAAGGACCTCTATCTGCAGGGGTGTCTTGGTAGGAGCTACACTACCGTTCAAAAGTTTGGGGTCACATTGAAATGTCCTTATTTTTGAAGGAAAAGCACTGTACTTTTAAATGAAGCTAACTTTAAACTAGTCCTAACTTTAAACAAATATACTCTATACATTGCTAATGTGGTAAATGACTATTCTAACTGCAAATGTCTAGTTTTTGGTGCAATATCTACATAGGTGTATAGAGGCCCATTTCCAGCAACTATCACTCCAGTGTTCTAATGGTACAATGTGTTTGCTCATTGGCTCAGAAGGCTAATTGATGATTAGCAAACCCTTGTGCAATCATGTTCACACATCTAAAAACAGTCTAGCTCCTTCCAGAAGCTACAAAACTGACCTTCCTGTGAGCAGATTGAGTTTCTGGAGCATCACATTTGTGGGGTCAATTAAACGCTCAAAATGGCCAGAAACAGAGAACTTTCATCTGAAACTCGACAGTCTATTCTTGTTCTTAGAAATGAAGGCTATTCCATGCGAGAAATTGCAAAGAAATTGAAGATTTCCTACAACGGTGTGTACTACTCCCTTCAGAGGACAGCACAAACAGGCTCTAACCAGAGTAGAAAAAGAAGTGGGAGGCCGCGTTGCACAACTAAGCAAGAAGAAAAGCACATTAGAGTCTCTAGTTTGAGAAACAGACGCCTCACAGGTCCCCAACTGGCATCTTCATTAAATAGTACCCGCAAAACACCAGTGTCAACATCTACAGTGAAGAGGCGGCTGCGGGATTTTGGGCTTCAGGGCAGAGTGGCAAAGAAAAAGCCATATCTGAGACTGGCCAATAAAAGAAAAAGATTAAGATGGGCAAAAGAACACAGACATTGGACAGAGGAAGACTGGAAAAAAGTGTTGTGGACGGATGAATCCAAGTTTGAGGTGTTTGGATCACAAAGAAGAACGTTTGTGAGACGCAGAACAAATGAAAAGATGCTGGAAGAATGCCTGACGCCATCTGTTAAGCATGGTGGAGGTAATGTGATGGTCTGGGGTTGCTTTGGTGCTGGTAAGGTGGGAGCTTTGTACAGGGTAAAAGGGATTCTGAATAAGGAAGGCTATCACTCCATTTTGCAACGCCATGCCATACCCAGTGGACAGCGCTTGATTGGAGCCAATTTCATCCTACAACAGGACAATGACCCTAAACACACCTCCAAATTGTGCAAGAACTATTTACAGCAGAAGCAGGCAGCTGGTATTCTATCGGTAATGGAGTGGCCAGCACAGTCACCAGATCTGAACCCCATTGAGCTGTTGTGGGAGCAGCTTGACGGTATGGTACGCCAGAAGTGCCCATCCAACCAATCCAACTTGTGGGAGCTGCTTCTAGAAGCGTGGGGTGCAATTTCTCCAGCTTACCTCAATAAATTAACAGCTAGAATGCCAAAGGTGTGCAATGCTGTAATTGCTGCAAAAGGAGGATTCTTTGATGAAAGCAAAGTTTGATGTAAAAACAATGTTATTTCAAATACAAATCATTATTTCTAACCTTGTCAATGTCTTGACTCTATTTTCTATTCATTTCACAACGTATGGTGGTGAATAAGTGTGACTTTTCATGGAAAACACAAAATTGTTTGGGTGACCCCAAACTTTTGAACGGTAGTGTATATGTGTAGAGATAAATCACGTTTTTAATGTGACAATATCCTTTATTTTTTCTATTTTTATCATATATTGTAATAAAATCAGTTTTTTCTTATATATGTGTAGCGCTGGTAGATTTTTTAATCTACCGCTTATAGGTAAATTTAGTGGGTCATCTGTTCTGTACATAATTCAGATTCAATTTAATGTTAGATTAGCCTCTGTTCCAGCTTGGCTGTGTTCCTTGCAGTTCCACATTGTGCCTGTGGGTCATTGTCATCATAGGTCAGTGTTGGAAAGCAACAAGCTGAAGTGTATGAGTGCTCTTCTGTCCCGGAGATAGCTTGGCAGAGGTGGTTCTCCGAGTTGCATTCTGGGAGAGGGTATTTATGGGACAGACGCCATGTTTCGGAGAGTCTTTTTGCCTCTTGGCCCTCCTGGCCTAGAGGTATGTGTCAGTGAGTTCTATCTTGTAGCCCTCCAGGCTGGAGGGTTGCGTTGCTGCAGCCGTGCGGGCGGACCCAGAAGCCTGTCTGGGGCCTGCTATAGCTGGGATGGTCCTGTGCTGTCTATCCTATGGAAAGAAGCCGGACAATCGGGAAGATCCAGGGGAGGACCCATCTTGGAAGAGACCATGCAAGGCTGGTCCTAAGAAGGGCCTGGTGACTCGATTGGAGAACATATCCTAAACTACCCTACTGCACAAGTACTGCCGGGTCGGCTTAAAGGTTCTGGTACTGTGTTTGCTGTTCATCTAAAATGACTACATCCTGTGGCAGAGGATCGTATGAGTTTGTTTCATTCAAGTCTGTGACAGAGACTTTTTGTTCGTGCTGCATTCCGGCTGCTAGGTTAGTGAGAGAGACCTATCCGGACGGGCAGAGATTTAAGCTGAGGATACATTTATTCTAAAGATTTAAATTCCTTGATGCTATGCCAAGGAAAGGTATTTGAACTTCCCTGCAACTCTCCTTCTACCTCTTTCCTGCTACTTCTTCCAGTTATCTCCCATTAAAGCATTGGAAAAGTACTCAAGTGATTGGTGCCTACATTGTCTGATAGTAAGCTCAACGGAGACCCCTAGCCCCGGTATTGGTGAAATTACAGGTAACAAAATGATGGTAACAGCCCGCTTTAAATCAGCATCTCAACCGTGAGTTAGTGCTACATATGTATTCGTAATTTTTCTGAGAGGAGGTTTTTCAGCACATATAAAGTCCCACCCTTCTACATTTTGGTCTATGAAAGTGCTGATAAGATAACAAAAATAGAGACTATTACTATAATGACTATTTCTGTAACTTCAATTGGGCTTTAGCATACTACGATTGATAGATTGGATAGATACAGGTCAGCAGACACTGATAAATAACTGTAACTGGGTATATGCTCAGGTGAAATTAGGCTGTCAACACTTTAGAGAAATTATCATTTGCATGAATGGGGTTCTCGTTGGAGTGCATTGGCCTTACTGTCATGATAGGAGTGGTTTATCATAATGGTGGATGGAATCAAGCTAATAATTTGAATATTTTCATATTGTGTTCATGTGTGAATATTTGATTTTACATTGAATATATTAATTGCTACATAATTTAATTCAAAAAAAGTCCCTATTATTTTTTTGTAAGACCTTGCATGACCACTACACCTAGAAATGAGGTAGCTCAATGTCAAAATGCATGCAATAAATCACATCACAGACTAATTACATTGATCAGGCATTTTTAATGTTAAAATAAACTTATCAAGGGCTATTTTTCAAATATGATGCTTAGCTCAGCATAAGGCAAGTGTGTATGTCTTTGAAATCTAAAATACTATACAAACTCTGACCTTGATGTAATTCTCTGAGGAGGATCTAATAGTGAATATTTCAATCTGAATTATGCAAGTTTAAATGTTAATCTATTCCTCTTGTCTTTTCAAGAAACCTTTTTTTTCTAATCATTGACATTTTATATTACCTGAAATTATATAGCGCACTTTACCCTTGCAAGAGTTTTGTGGAAAGACTGTAGTACTAAATGAATGGGTAATGTATATAAAATGTAAAAAGTCAATTAACCACAGAGTGCCACATATGGTCACATACCAACCAGGTTTTCTCACTTCTAAGTGCTTGCAGCAAAATGTTGCCTGTTTGATGTCTTAAGATTTTTTGATTATGTCATTAACCACCACCTCATTCTATTTCTGATCCATTCATAGTCATTCTTTTTCACTTAGAAAGCTTTGGTTTGTTCATCCTAGCTATATTTAAAGCCTAAGTTTACTTAAAAATAAACACAAGGGACATTACTTACTCTCAGTGAGATATGTCCCTTGTGCTGCTGTGTCCTTGTTTAAAAAAAATCTTTCTCCTCTGATGCCCTCCAACTCCCATCACTATGATCTTCCAATACAGTGGGGGGGTTAATAGAAGTAAGGGGCACTATCACAGGCATTTATCAGGAAAGACCAATTATACCCATCCTTTCCACATATTACCTCTAATTATAGAATCCAACTACATTTTCTATAAATGAAAAATGATCTATGAATGGAAAATGGGCAGATGATTAAAAGGTCAGTCCTCTTCATTCATACATTCTGTTTCATTCGTAGAAGCTTTAGTACTAAACTAAAAAAGCTGGACAGAAAGGACAGGCATAGTCTGACACTTTTCATGAGTACTTGTGACAGCTCCCTTAGTTCTATTAAGCCACGCCACACCGAAAGATTGCGGTGACAGTGGTGGGGGGTTATCTAAAGAAGGAAGATTTATACTAGCCAAGGACAGCAGCACAAGGGACATATCTTACAGAAGGTAAGTAATGTACCTTGTGCTTATTCTTTTTTTGTTTAACTTAGGCTTTAACAAAAACTGCAAAAAGATGCAGTGACAAACCAGTGATATACCTGTTTGCACACAATAGATTTTATTTTTAAACTGAACCTGTAACTTTCAGCAGCAAACTCTATGTTTTACAGATTTTTAGATGGGAGTGAGCTCAGTGGAATTATGTGGGTCACATCTCCCACTGTTTCCCTCATGTTCAAGTATAAGGTTCAGCAGCTTTGCAGGTAGTCCGTTATCATAATAAGCTTTTAAAATGCCATTAAGTAGTTCTATCTGCCCACGAAGCTTACTGTCATGTTTTACACCTAGAGATCTCTGGGTTTGAAAAACAGAAGCAAGCTTAAAGCTCATAATTACACTTACTAAACCCCATTTAGAAATCTGTAAAGACCTAGAGTTTTTCATTAACCATCAATAGTAATGAAAACAAGTACTATAAGGAATAGTCTTTGTACCTGCCCAGGGCTTCCTTTATGATTTTGAATGGACCACAAACTCTGGTTACATTATGGCACATCTTCCTGTCCAGTGCTATCATCTTGATTGCCAACACCAAGGCAATAGCAAGGAATTCACATTGGAATAATACACTGCAGATGTCAGCAAGGCAATGCTGCGTCATAGTTACATAGTTAGTCTCCAACCAACAGAAGGGAAAAAAAAGAAATTATACAATCCTATACCCATAGTTGATCCAGAGGAAGGCAAAAAAGAAAATAAAGCATGATGCGATTTTCTCCATCAGGGGAAAAAAATCCTTCCTGATCCCCCAACAGGCAACAGATGTTCCCTGGATCAACTTTATCTATAAATATTAGTATCCAGATATATTATGTGTATCTAGTAAAGCAGGGGTCTCCAACCCCCGGGCCCTGGCCCACTGCCAGGCTGTAGCCTGCTCGCAGCTGGCGCCGCGAAGGCTGCACTTTCAGAGGTTTGGCAGGAATGGGCAAACAGAGAGATGACATCTCCTCTTGCGGCTCGCCCTGCATCACAGCTGTTCTGCCCACACAGCTGGCCACGAACACAACACTGTCTGAGGTTTTATGTGAGAGTAGAGAGATGATATCATCTCTCACCACCCGCCCCACCCCACCACCATCCAATCCTCACAGCCGGCGCAAACACTACACTGAGGTGCGGCGGACGAGAGATGAAATCTCTCACTACCCAACCCGCATCGCCTCATGTTCCACCCTCACTTGGCAAGTGACAGTCCACATCTGGCAAATGGGGATGATCTCGATGTTCGCGTCGAACATGAGTTCGACTCGAACATGAGTTTGACTCGAACATAAGTCCGACTCAAACATTGGGTGTTCACCCGTTCACTGAAGAACAAACATTATGGGGCGTTTGCAGCAAATTTGAGCGCGGCGGAACGCCCCATAATGCACTGCAAGATCACAGTGCATTGCTGTATGATGATTGGCTAAAGCATGCACCTGACCTGCATGCTTTGGCCAATCCCAGCACCCTCTACTAAAAGAGCCATCATTTTGCAAAGGCAGGGTGCCTTTGGCCAATCATGGCTCAGATGGACTAAGTCCACACTCCACACTATATAAGGCTGCCTACACGGTGGCTCTGTGTAGTGTTGTTGGCGTGGACAGAGAGATAGCTTGATTTAAATTAAGCAGGCAGGTTATTCAGTTAGTGGCAGTGTATTTGATATATATATATATATATATATATATATATATATATATATATACAGTCAGTCTAGTATATATATATATATATATATATATATATATATATGTACACAATACAGTGCAGCCGTAGTGCAGTTGCTACTACACTTCTGGTGGTCTACACAGTACACAATACAGTGTAGTGTGGTGTTGCAAAACAAAATATACATCATGTCCGGAAGGCTACCAAGGAGGGGCAGATGCTTACAGGCCACTAAAAGAGGGCAAGCAGCCTCTGTGTCTACAGTCAACAGTGCTGTTCGTGGACATGGTGCATCTTCTACAGGTGGCCGTGGGGCATGCTTGTCCTTTTTTTTTCTGTTGCTGGCCATGTTATTGAGCCAGAACATGCAGAAGAGTTGGTGGAGTGGATAACAAAACCGTCCTCATTCCCCTCATTCTCTGTCACCCAGACTCAGAGTAGTTTGCCTTCCAATGCAGCTGCCAAAGCTGCCAGAACAGTAGCCCCTTGGGCACCACATGCTTGACCAGACATACAATGACCTCCCATGCAGTCCATTGGCAACAGCACTTGAAAGACCCACATCAAAGAAAAAGAAGGACTTCTCCTTGCTTCTCATCTTGGATCTCAAACCCCACTATACCTCCAGTCCTCTCAAAAACCTGCACTGAGAGGAATGAAGGTATATCAATAGGTGTCCCAAGTACTTGCAGCCAATCTGCTATCAGTACACCACCATCTGATTTTAGCAGGCAAATTTCCCTACCCCAATTGCTAAACCGTAAAAGAAATATGGTCCCAGCCATCCACATGCTCAGCGTCTGAATGCTAGTTTGGCCAAATTGCTAGCACTGCAACTGCTGCCTTTTCAGCTGGTAGACTCTGCCCCATTTTGTGAATTTGTGGAATGTGCTGTACCTCAGTGGCAAGTTCCAAAACACCATTTCTTTTCATGGAAGGCCATTCCAGCTCTCTACCGGCACGTGGAAGGCAATGTTTTGACCTTATTGGACAGGGCGGTCAGCAGTAAGGTGCATATTACAGCTGACTCATGGTCTAGCAGGCATGGGCAGGGACATTACCTTTCCTTCATGGTGCACTAGGTAACTCTGCTGGCAGCTGGGAAGGATGCAGGACATGGATCAGTATTGCTGGAGCTTGTTCTGCCACCACGCCTCCAAAATGCTAGTGGTGATTCTGCCACAGCTCTCTCCTCCACCCCCTCCTATTCTTCTTCTTCTATGGCCTCTTCTGCAGATTTGTACTCTGAACCAGCGGTGCTCCATAAGCATTCAAGGGACTTCGCAAGCACTCAGGCAAAAAGATGCCATGCGGTGCTTGAGTTGGTCTGGTTAGGGGACAGGAGCCACACTGGGGCAGAGATTCTGTCAGTTCTGCAGGGGCAGGCTCAGAGGTGGTTGACGCCACGCCAGCTTCAGCCAGGAATGGTTGTATGCGTCAATGGCCCCAACCTTCTCTCTGCCCTCTGACAGGGACACTTGACCCAAGTTCCATGTTTGGCACACATCCTGAATTTGGTGGTGCAGCGGTTCTTGAGCAGGTACCAAAGCTTACAGGATCTCCTGAGGCAGGGCAGAAAAGTCTGGGTCATTTCCGCCGGTCATACAATGTTGGTGCTCGGCAGGCTGACATTCAAAGGGAATGCAACCTGCCCACCAACCGCCTCATTTGTGACATGCCCACCAGGTGGAACTCAACATTGGCAATGCTGCAGCAGCTGCACACACAGCAGAGGGTCATCAATGAGTACCTGTGTGAGTATGGTACCAGGACAGGGAAACTTGGCTTCTTTTCACCACGCCAGTGGCTTCTGATCAAGGATGCATGCACTATCCTGTCACCATTTGAGGAGGCCACGAGGATGGTGAGCAGTGACAATGCATGCATCAGTGATATTGTCCCTCTTGTCTTCCTGTTGGAGCACATGCTATCTGGATAAGGCCCCCCTTATCCAAATAGTATTCCAAACACACAGGAAGAAGAGGAGGAGGATTGTGTCAGCATGGATGTGAAGGATAACACTCAGCAGCAATCTTCAAGGGATGGTTTTCAGTCCCCAGAAACCCAAGGATTTTTATGTGGGAGGAGGTTGTTACGGATCATGTGATCCTTAGTGGCCCAGAGGACTCATAATCGAATGCCTCTGCAAACTTTTGCTGCATGGCCTCCCTGATTCTGCATAGCCTGCGAAAGGACCCTAGGATTCATGGTATCAAGGAGAGGGATCATTACTGGCTGGCAACCCTTCTTGATCCACGTTACAACGGTAAGGTTGCATAACTCATCCTGCCTTTGCAGAGGGAACAGAGGATGAAACATCTTCAGGAGGACTTGAAGAAAGGTTTGTGCAATAGATTTCCAGACCCCGGCAGTTTACAATTTTCTGGTGCTGGACCACGTGTTGTTGAGGCTTTGTTCAGTCAGAGGAAGAGCGGTGGAGAAGGTGGCCAGCTGACCGATGCCTTTAGACGATTTTTCAGTCCTCAGCGCCAAGGTCTGATCAGTTTAAACAACCATTGCCAGTATCTGCATTACATGGTGCAGGAATATCTAGGGGCAAGAGCAGACTTGGAGACCTTTCCAACAGACCATCCACTGGGTTACTGGGTCTTGAGGGTTGACCACTGGCCAGAACTTGCTCAATATGCAATTGAGCTACTGGCCTGTCCTGCATCCAGTGTTCTTTCTGAATGCACATTCAGTGCTGCTGGAGGGTATGTAACGGAGGGTTTGTAATGGATTTTTCTATGAATGTAGGATCCCTTGAAGACTGCCTATGTTTAGTGACTATACTATTCCTACTCAGTCTTGATGATTATTATTTCAGGTACATATATAGCACCATCAATTTTATGCAGCTCTTTACATATACATTGTACATTCACATCAGTCCCTACCCTCAAAGAGCTTACAACCTAAGGTCCCTAACACACATTCATACATATACTAGGGCCAATTTAGAAAAGATATTATTAACCTACCAGCATGTTTTTAGAGTGTGGGAGGAAACCAGAGTACCCACAGGAAACCCATGCAGCACAGGGAGAACATGCAAACTCCAGGCAGATAGTGTCATGGTCAGGATTTGAACCAGCGACCCTTTTTGCTGCTATGTGAAAGTGCTAACCAATACACCACTGTGCTGCCCCTGCCAGCTTCCAACAATATTTTTGGTTTAGGGCACCACCATCACTGCCTAAGGCCCAATTTTTCTGTCCCTGTTTAACAGGGGCATGTAATTACAATTTTTGATCTAAGATTTCACAGCAGGGCCCGTTCCTGTGACCACCAAGAGTAACTGTGAGGGATTACAGTTTTGTGGCACCATCACCACCACCACCACCAAAGCCCTAATTTTTCTGCCCCTGTTTAACAGGGGCATGTAATTACAATTCTTGATCTAATATTTCACAGCAGGGCATGTTCCTGCACCCACTAAGAGTAACTGCGAGGGCTTACAGTGTTCTGGTACCACAAACACTAGGGATGAGCTTTGGGTTCGAGTCGAACACATGTTCGACTCGAACATTGGCTGTTCGCAAGTTCGCCAAACAGCAACCAATTTGGGGTGTTCGCGGCAAATTCGAATGCCGTGGAACACCCATTAAAAGTCTGTGGGAGAAATCAAAAGTGCTAATTTTAAAGGCTTATATGCAAGTTATTGTCATAAAAAGTGTTTGGGGACCTGGGTCCTGCCCAGGGGACATGGATCAATGCAAAAAAAAATTTTAAAAACGGCCGTTTTTTCAGGAGCAGTGATTTTAATAATGCTTAAAGTCAAACAATAAAAGTGTAATATCCCTTTAAATTTTGTAGCTGGGGGGTGTCTATAGTATGCCTGTAAAGGGGCGCATGTTTCCCATGTTTGACAGCAAAATGACATTTGAAAGGAAAAAAGCCATTTAAAACTACTCGCGGCTATTGCATTGCCGGTCTGACAATACACATAGAAGTTCATTGATAAAAACGGCATGGGAATTCCCCACAGGGGAACCCCGAACCATAATTAAAAAAAAAAAAATGACGTGGGGGTCCCCCTAAATTCCATACCAGGCCCTTCAGGTCTGGTATGGATTTTAAGGGGAACCCCACGCCAAAAAAAAAAAAAAACGGCGTGGGGTCCCCCCAAAAATCCATACCAGACCCTTATCCGAGCACGCAACCTGGCAGGCCGCAGGAAAAGAGGGGGGGACGAGAGAGCGCCCCCCCTCCTGAACCGTACCAGGCCACATGCCCTCAACTTTGGGAGGGTGCTTTGGGGTAGCCCCCCAAAACACCTTGTCCCCATGTTGATGAGGACAAGGGCCTCATCCCCACAACCCTGGCCGGTGGTTGTGGGGGTCTGCGGGCGGGGGGCTTATCGGAATCTGGAAGCCCCCTTTAACAAGGGGACCCCAGATCCCGCCCCCCCTGTGTGAAATGGTAAGGGGGTACAAGTACCCCTACCATTTCACTAAAAACTGTCAAAAATGTTAAAAATGACAAGAGACAATTTTTGACAATTCCTTTATTTAAATGCTTCTTCTTTCTTCTTTCTTCTATCTTCCTTCATCTTCTTCTTCTGGTTCTTCTGGCTCTTCTGGTTCTTCCTCCAGCGTTCTTGTTCAGCATCTCCTCCGCGGCGTCTTTGGCCGCTCCACACCCATGGCATGGGGGGAGGCTCCCACTCTTCTCTTCATCCTCTTCTCTTCTTCATCTTCTTCTTTTCTTCTCTTCTTGTCTTCTTCATTTTCTTCTCCGGGCTACTCCGCACCCATGCTGGCATGGAGGGAGGCTCCCGCTGTGTGACGGCGTCTCCTCTTCTGACGGTTCTTAAATAACGGGGGCAGGGCCCCGCCCCCGTCTGACGCATGAGACATGACGGGATTTCCCTGTGGCATTCCCCGTGACGTCACAGGGAAGTCCCGTCAAGTCACTGTGCATCAGAGGCCCCGCCCCCAGTTATTTAAGAACCGTCAGACGAGGAGACGCCGTCACACAGCGGGAGCCTCCCTCCATGCCAGCATGCGAGCGGAGCGGCCCAGAGAAAAAAATGAAGAAGAGAAGAAGAGAAGAGGAAAGGATGATGAAGAAGAGAAGAAGATGAAGAGAAGAGCGGGAGCCTCCCCCCATGCCATGGGTGCGGAGCGGCCTGAGGAGAAGAAGATAGAAGACGCCGCGGAGGAGATGCTGGACAAGAATGCCGGAGGAAGAACCAGAAGAGCCACAAGAACCAGAAGAAGAAGATGAAGGAAGATAGAAGAAATAAGAAGCATTTAAATAAAGGAATTGTCAAAAACTGTCTCTTGTCATTTTTAACATTTTTGACAGTTTTTTTGTGAAATGGTAGGGGTACAGTACCCTCTTACCATTTCACACAGGGGGGGGGTCCGGGATCTGGGGGTCCCCTTGTTAAAGGGGGCTTCCAGATTCCAATAAGCCCCCTGCCCACAGACCCCCACAACCACCGGCCAGGGTTGTGGGGGTGAGGCCCTTGTCCTCATCAACATGGGGACAAGGTGTTTTGGGGGGCTACCCCAAAGCACCCTCCCAATGTTGAGGGCATGTGGCCTGGTACGGTTCAGGAGGGGGGGGGCGCTCTCTCGTCCCCCCCTCTTTTCCTGCGGCCTGCCAGGTTGCATGCTCAGATAAGGGTCTGGTATTGATTTTTGGGGGGACCCCACGCCGTTTTTTTTTTTTTTTGGTGTGGGGTTCCCCTTAATATCCATACCAGACCTGAAGGGCCTGGTATGGAATTTAGGGGTACCCCCACGTCATTTTTTTTTAAATTATGGTTCGGGGTTCCCCTGTGGGGAATTCCCATGCTGTTTTTATCAATGAACTTCTATGTGTATTGTCGGACCGGCAATGCAATAGCCGCGAGTAGTTTTAAATGGCTTTTTTCCTTATAAATGTCATTTTGCTGTCAGACTGTTCTAAACACGGGAAACATGCGCCCCTTTACAGGCATACTATAGACACCCCCCAGCTACGAAATTTAAAGGGATATTACACTTTTATTGTTTGACTTTAAGCATTATTAAAATCACTGCTCCTGAAAAAATGGCCGTTTTTAAAACTTTTTTTTGCATTGATCCATGTCCCCTGGGGCAGGACCCAGGTCCCCAAACACTTTTTATGACAATAACTTGCATATAAGCCTTTAAAATTAGCACTTTTGATTATTCATGTTCGTGTCCCATAGACTTTATCTGTGTTTGCGTGTTCGAACAAACTTTTTTCCTGTTCACATGTTCTGGTGCGAACCGAACAGGGGGGTGTTCGGCTCATCCCTAACCAACACCTAAGGCCCAATTTTCTGCAGAGTATATTGGGCAGGCCATATAGTATATATACATCTGTTCAGAGTACATAGTGCCTGGGGGACCCCCACTTTTTTTTAAATTTGGGTGCAGGGTTCCCCTTAATATTAAATACCAGTCCCAAAGGACCTGGTAATGGGCTGGGTGGGGGGGACCCAAATCATTTTTCTCAATGATTTTCATCTATAGTTCTGGGACCCGACAATATATTACGCATTCCCGCCCCCCTCAGGCTTAGCATAATTTTCTTCCACGCAGCTGCTCTCCGGTGTCAAAAAGGTTGGGTACCGCTGTAGTAAAGAATTCAGGGCTTTCTTAAAACAATCTACTGATCTGGCCTGAAACTGCTCTTCAGGGAATCTATTCCACATTTTCACAACTCTTATGCCCCGTGCACACAGTCAGAAATTGATTGGACATTCCGACAACAAAATCCTAGGATTTTTTCCGACGGATGTTGGCTCAAACTTGTCTTGCATACACACGGTCACACAAAGTTGTCGGAAAATCCGATCATTCTGAACGCGGTGACATAAAACATGTACGTCGGGACTATAAACGGGGCAGTAGCCAATAGCTTTCATCTCTTTATTTATTCTGAGCATGCATGGCACTTTGTGCGTCGGATTTGTGTACGCACGATCGGAAATTCTGACAACGGATTTTGTTGTCGGAAAATTTTATAGCCTGCTCTCAAACTTTGTGTGTCGGAAAATCCGATGGAAAATGTGGTCACACGGTCGGAATTTCCGACAACAAGGTCCTATCACACATTTTCCATCGTAAAATCAGACCGTATCTACGGGGCATAACTGTGTAGAAGCCACATTATCCTCTGTGATGACCTTAAAATGAATTACTTGGGGGAGGGGGGGTTGGTTAGTGTCCAAGCCATGGCAGAGGAAGGCAGCTATTCTCAGAGCTCCTGCCGCTGTTCTAAAGCATCTACAGCCAAGCATCTGCCCGATACCTGCAGCTGTTATGCCCAGGAAGAAGGGGGATAAAGCCTCTTTCACTGATCTGTCCCACTGCTGCTCACAGAACAGCATTATCCTGATCCTTGCAGAGTCCTGGGTGGGAGACATGGCTGGCGCCATCATGGTGGAGCTGCCCTCTGTCTCACCCTCTGAAGAGCTGCCCACACAGGAAAGAGCAAAGCTATACTTTTTTCCTTCCCCTGGGCACACTTGAGCTATGTAAAGCCCTATGGCCTTTGCTAGATGCCCTCCGAAACGCAGAGGTTACCTACCACTGGGATTTTCCTTTATGACTTACAGCTAAAGATGGGGTTTCCGCCACTCTTCATGATGAAGATGACATACCGAAATTTCTAGAAACGCTCACTTAGACTGATGTAGACCTTACCGACTGGAGAAGCGGTGGATCCTCTTCACAACCCACCCCACAATGTGACTGGCAAGAACTGCTTTGCAAGAGGAAGAGATTTCCCAACCCCCCCTTGATCACCAAATGCCAAGGAGAAGACCTGAACTGCCCCCTCTTTTTTATTGTTGCTATACAGTTACCTTGTGTTTACCAAGTGCTGACAATCATGGCCTACTCCATGATACCTTCCTCTGTCTGGATCCTCTAGGTGTCCTGGAAGAGTATTTCTTCCTTAGTCTACTCTTGTCAGGGAATTGCCTCCAGACCTATTTGAACTACAGGTTGCCACTTGCTACAAGATATGTTCTTTAATGTTACTACTTCTGCTCATAGCTAATTGCTACTGTTTATGGTGATACTTGGGCAACTGGGTACACAAACTGTTTTATGATGTTTTCAATATATGGCTGTTCTTTATTTTGTCATATTTTTTATTTCTGCTAGGGGTGGGTGGCTCCAAATGGAAAAGCCTGCTTGGGTATGGCTTACATGCTTCCCCACTTTAAGTTTACCCCATCTTGTTTTTTTCTGGGGTAACCACCCTATGGGATTGTGGATTTTGTTAGGCCGATCTTTTGTGTTAAGATTTCCTGGAGTTTGGGCTCAAGCTAGCCACACATTTTTATTATGTACTCTAGCAACGTATTCATTTATTCTGATGTTTTTTCTTGGTCAGCTACTTTTTTGCCTCTAGTAAGATTTACTTTTCCCTTCTGATGTATGATTTTAAAGTGTTTTCATACAATGTTAGAGGTCTTAGTTCCCCATTTAAGCAGAGTAGAGTTTGGGGTTGTCAGGGCTGGGCTCAGCCCTTCCTTCTCTAAGCTGGCTGCTCAGCTGTCGGCTAATTGCCAGCTCCTATCTCTCCACAGTAACTCACCTGTTGATGATATCCTGCTCGTCAGTCCTGCCTACTTAGGCCGTCCAGCCCAGATGATCTCTGTCTTCATCTTGGTCACATCTCTAGAGATGCTCTCCTGTGTTCCTGTTAAAGACTTGCTTTGCTGACATTCCTTCTGGCTCCAGATCCTGCTTGCTGTTCTACTACGCTCACCTCTGGCTCCCTGATGTTTTGGCTTGTCTGACTATCTGTTCCTGAACTCTGGCTATGTTTTGACTATGTTTACTCTGTTTACCATTTTTTATTATTATTAAACAAGTGTGATTTAACTATACTTCTGTCTCAGTCTGATTCATGGTTTCTGACAGGGGTGTGGTCTGTGTTCTCAAGCCTCAGGTATGGATGCTGCAAGAAACCCATTTCAGGTCTGGATCATTCCTAAGCGCTTCAAATATACCTTTCTGACTGGTTTCAGAGCACGTCTCCCATCAAACAGGCCAAAGGCATAGCTAGAGCCTTCCACAAAGACTGTCCCTTTGTCCCTGAGTCGCTCCTGGCAGACCCCGAGGACAGATGTGTCAAAGGTACCATATATGATAACTCTCTTGCACTGGTAAATCTCTATGCTCCGAATTCCAGTCAGTTTGCTTTTCTGGATAAGGTCATTAATGTCCTACAGGGATTTCACGTCAGGCTTGTGATAATGGGAGGTGATTTTAATGTTTGTCTTGACCCCCCGTTAGACTTCTCCTTGGTCAAGTCCACTTTTTCCTCATTTGCGAGGAGGCACATTGTCAGATCTCTGAGGGATTTGCGACTGGTTGATTGTTGGAGAGTTCTACATGCTAAAGACCAAGACTTTTCCTACTTCTCATCCATTCACCAATCATATTGCTGGATTGACCTGCTCCTTATGGACAAGGACCATCTTGATAGTATGTTTGCCACTAAGATTCACCCCATGGGGGGGCGCATGCACAGCTCTGAGTGAGATGGACACCTGACACTGTAGCTTCGCACTACACAGGACACAATTGGCTTCCAGAGGGCTATAAACAGCCTTAAACCTGCCACTTCCAACACCCCTCGAAGCACTACGATACAGTACATGCCGTCGTTGAAGAAAAAATCCCGGGGCTCTGCAGGAAGTCACTTACCATCTACCTTCTCCGCACCAGGGAGCAATACAGCATGTCCCAAAATGGCGCCGAAGACTGAGCGGACTCTCATGCTTCGGCGGCCCTCTCTCTTCCTTCAGTCCCTGGCTCCCCCTCTGAACCAGGCTGTGAGTATACCACATCATTATCAAAAGCTGATCTGGATGCCAGCCTGGAAGCTATGTGCAATAAACTTGCTGTTAAATTTCAATCCGAATTGCATAAGACCTCCCATACACTATCGCAGGAGATTGCAGCTCTGGGCACTAGAACTGACAGGCTGAAAATGAAACTTGATGAACTAGTCTTGGCATATAGTGATCTCAGCAGAGAGCATGAAACATTGTCAGCGGCATTTAATCAAATACAGTCACAAGTGAAAGACCTGGACAACAGGAAAAGACGCAATAACCTTCATTTTCATGGTATCCCAGAGTCTGTAACCGATCTGATTCCCACTGTCATCAAGCTGTTCAAGTCTCTCCTTCCGGACTGTGAATCTGCAGCTTTTACATGTGATAGGATCCATAGGGGCCTCAGACTAAAACCCCCAGTGGATAAACCTCTGCATGATATAATCGTTTGCATGAAGGATGCATGATTTCCTGACTAAAGAAGACATTCTGGGAGCGGCCAGACACACGCCACATATCACCTTGGATGATTACACGGTTCAAATCTACCCGGATATTTCACCTACTTTGGACAGACACAGAGCTATGAAATATATCACTACAGCTACTACTACTTCAAACAGCTTGGATCCGCTACAGATGGGGATTTCCATTTAAACTAGTGGTTCCCCATAATGGCTCCACATATGTTGCTACCACAGTGCTGGAGGGTCAAGAGATCCTGGTGAAATTGGGCCTCTTGGAAGCAGAAGCGGTACTTCGCCCATCCTTGACCCCCAGACCATCTCAAATGTGGCACACTCCATCTCCTAGAGGTGATAGAAGAAGAATTCATTATGAACTTGCTTAAAGGGGACAACAGATGACAAAAATGCACGGGTACAGCTGTCTTTTTAAACAGCTCCATTTGATTCGACTATGACGCACTTTCAGTTTTAAATCTCCCATTTCATCAGGAGCCTGTCCCTTGGTGCTGATGCATGACCTCCCCAACCAGCAAGGATGCCAATTTTTTTTTCACAGCAAGGTTGTTCATACTGTTTTTTATTTTTCATTTGTTTTTCGGCTAGTATTTGCTGTGCAGCTGGGTTCGAGACCTAGTTGTTTTGGTTTGGATGTTCTACTTTCAGGATATGTAAATGTTCCTGGCTCCGTTGGATTTTTGTTCCTTAAACAATGTCTGAACTTTCTTTTTTTCTATGTTTCAGTTGCTCTCGGTCATTCATTTCCTTAAAGTACTTAATGGCGTAGGTATGGACATGGTACTCTTAATTAATCATTTTGTGTCATCTAGATTGTCTTCAATCTGTTATCATCGAAGTGCCGCAGCACCTCCTGCAGCAGAAAGGAATGTAGTTTTTGGCCTCATACTTGATGATATTCTAGATGCTTGTTCTTCACTTAGTCAGCTGAACGCAAATTTTTTCTTTTCTATGGCAATTAATTGTATCTCACATAACGTTCAACGTTTTAACTCACCTATTAAAAGACACAAGGCCTTCTCATATTATAAGCAGGTCAAGGCTAAAATAGTACTGAATCAGGAGACTCACTTCTCTGAATCCTCCCACCCTAGATTCTTCCACAGAGCATTCCCACTAGCTTTCTACACACTCCATTCCTTGAATAGTAGGGGTGCTGCCATATTTCGAAACACTTATTTCCCTATGGAAGTCCATCAGCTATACAAAGACAAAGAAAGTCTCTGTTATAAGCAAAGGTGTCATCCATAATTGTGAGCTTACTTTTGCTAGCATTTATGCTCCCAGTGACTCCTCCTCCTCCTTCTTCACATCAATCTTTCAAATATTTGCAAAATATCAATCCCCTCATATGATTATAGGAGGGGGCTTTAACTTGGTAGCAAACCCCACACTAGATAGGAGTACAACTTTTACTAGTTCCAGAGCCTTTTCTAAATCCCTCTCTCACAAACTTCAGGAATTCCAACTAGTGGACACCTGGCATGCGCACAACATAGGAGCAAAGGAGTACACATTTTTCTCTCATCCTCACAACAGTTACGCAAGACTAGATTATATTCTATCCACCCCTATTATTCTAGCAAACTCAACAATTGCCGCCATACATACCTGTGTATGGTCAGATCACCACATTACCCCCTACACCATATACTTGAAAAAGAGGGGGGGAGGTTAGGACTTTAAATGAGGTGTGCATGATGCAGCCCAATCAAACTCACAGAGGTGCAAACATATGTATGTTTATTGAGGACCAATGATCAACATGACATAAAAACGCATTGCATGCATTAGACATAAAATAGCATATAGACAATAAATCTATGTATATACAACCATGGGACATGGGTAGGTACAATTATGCATCTTAATCCCCCAAACAAGATAAAAGTCATGTGAAGTAAAAAACATCTGAAAATCGGTCAATGTGTGTTTGATGCATCAAAGGTAGGCCCGACGCTGCGTTTCATGGACTTCAATCCACTCTTCAGGAGCCAGATGCATCTACATTCTATAAAAGATGTATAAAAAGCAATATAGTTTCATGGGTCTAACAAAATCAGCAGAAAAAGGGGGAAATTTGGGCATAATGGGCCATGCCAAAAAAGGTTACTCACATGATAGCCAAAACTGGGACCATGCGAAAAAACAAAGCCAGGGGTAAGCCATGGAGCCTGGCCCGGGAGCTGAGAGGGGGACCTTAACGATGAACACCAGACCGCACACACCAACACCCCGCAGTGGAGGGGACTTCTATAAAGTAGAAGATATATAAAATGTATCTATGATGATACAAGTAACAAAAAACGAAATGATATAAGCTGCGGATATCACCAAGGTGATTGAAAAAAGCACCCGGAAGATTACCTTGGAGAGTACATATGTTTGAAGCCACATAGATAGGAGGGGATCAGGGTGTGCATAGGTTGTATCAGCACAGTCTCTGAATACCATGAAGCAGAGAGTGAGATGCAGCCCCAGTAGGAACGCCAGCTCCCCCTCAGCGTCACGCAGGCATGACACAGTGGAGCGAAACCTCGGCATACGCCAGAGAAGCTCACTGCATGTCAGCCCAGCTGATATACCGGACGTCTGTGTGTGCGACGCCCAACCAAGGAAGTCACATGCACAGTGCCGGGGGTGTGGCGCCGATGCACGGTGGAAAGATCCGCCCACCCACCCACCCCCAACCCTGTGGAGGGGAGGTAGGAGGGCGGACACCAGCATGCATCGCAGCTCCCGGGAAACAGGACATCTGTCCACACACCGACAATGAGTCACACAGACCCAGTCTGGCCACAGGGAGTAAAAGATGTATGAAGTGGTGAAAGATCAAAGTATGTGAACTGTCAGTGCAATGAACGTTCCATATCAGCACCGTCTCTGAATACCATGAAGCAGGGAGTGAGATGCAGCCCCAGTAGGAACGCCAGCTCCCCCTCAGCGTCACGCAGGCACGACATAGTGGAGCGAAACCTCGGCATTAAGGATGGGGGCGCAAACTTTCCCTTGTGTCCCAATTAAAGTCCTAAGTTCGCTTTTCCCCCCATTGCTTGCATTGATTAGGGATGGAGGTGCTCATGATTGTAGCCCATCGCTCTCTTATGGCGGATTCCTACCGGGTCCGGCCGTAATTCAGCATGGTTTATATGGAACGTTCATTGCACTGACAGTTCACATACTTTGATCTTTCACCACTTCACACATCTTTTACTCCCTGTGGCCAGACTGGGTCTGTGTGACTCATTGTCGGTGGGTGGGCAGATGTCCTGTTTCCCAGGAGCTGCGATGCATGCTGGTGTCCGCCCTCCTACCTCCCCTCCACAGGGTTGGGGGTGGGTGGCTGGGCGGATCTTTCCACCATGCATTGGCGCCACGCCCCCAGCACTCTGCATGTGACTTCCTTGGTTGGGCGTCGCACACACAGACGTCCGGTATATAAACTGGGCTGACATGCGGTGAGCTTCTCTGGCATATGCCGAGGTTTCGCTCCACTGTGTCGTGCCTGCGTGACGCTGAGGAGGAGCTGGCGTTCCTACTGGGGCTGTATCTCACTCCCTGCTTCATGGTATTCAGAGACGGTGCTGATACAACCTATGCACACCCTGATCCCCTCCTATCTATGTGGCTTCAAACATATGTACTCTCCAAGGTAATCTTCCGGGTGCTTTTTTCAATCACCTTGGTGATATCCGCAGCTTATATCATTTTGTTTTTTGTTACTTGTATCATCATAGATACATTTTATATATCTTCTACATTATAGAAGTCCTCTCCACTGCTGGGTTTTGGTGTGTGCGGTCCGGTGTTCCACGTTGGGGTCCCCCTCTCAGCTCCCGGGCCAGGCTCCATGGCTTACCCCGGCTTTGTTTTGTCGCACGGTCCCAGTTTTGGCTATCATGTGAGTAACCTTTTTTGGCATGGCCCATTATGCCCAAATTTCCCCCTTTTTTCTGCTGATTTTGTTAGACCCATGAAACTATATTGCTTTTTATACATCTTTTATAGAATGTAGATGCATCTGGCTCCTGAAGAGTGGATTGAAGTCCATGAAACGCAGCGTCGGGCCTACCTTTGATGTATCAAACTCACATTGACCGATTTTCAGATGTTTTTTACTTCACATGACTTTTATCTTGTTTGGGGGATTAAGATGCATAATTGTACCTACCCATGTCCCATGGTTGTATATAGATAGATTTATTGTCTATATGCGATTTTATGTCTAATGCATGCAATGCGTTTTTATGCCATGTTGATCATTGGTCCTCAATAAACATACATATTTTTGCACCTCTGTGAGTTTGATTGGGCTGCATCATGCGCACCTCATTTAAATTCCCAACCTCCCCCCCTCTTTTTCATGATATTAAGGATGGGGGCGCAAACTTTCCTTTGCGTCCCAATTAAAGTCCTAAGTTCGCTTTTCCCCCCATTGCCTACACCATATACTTGGAGACTGAATGAGGCACTTCTTTCATATGTGACGACTGAGACGGAGGTTTCCCAAGCTATAGATGACTACTTCGCATTAAATTCCCTCCCTGAGACCCCCATCTCCACAGTGTGGGTCGCTTATAAGGCAGTGCTGAGAGGTAAGCTCATAAGTTTAGCAACGGCCCGTAATAAAGCTAACAAGCAAAAAATAGTATTGTTCACAACCGAGCTGGACAGACTGTATAAAAATTCCACAGCCCTGAATTTGGAGTCTACCAGACTTTCCATCGAGCAAAAGTGTCTTGAATTGGATTCGTTGCTCACGGCTAAGGTAGAGAAAGCCCTGAGATGGTCCAAGGCAAGATTTTTATTGCATAGTAACTTCATTTCAACTATGTTTGCTAGAAAACTGAACTCCTTCTGGATTGTCTTCATCTCTCACTAGCTGATAAGCTAGTGAGAGTGATATCCTATTTGATCTCTCCTTATCAGTCAGGGTTTATTCCCCACTTCCTTATCACAGACAATATCTGCCTTGCCACTGATATTATTCAAGATGCAAACCTTTTCTCTAAAAAAAGTTAATGCTAAGCCTGGACATCCACAAGGCATTTGATAGTGTGGCTTGGAGTTATGTGTCTCTCCCTTTACAGCACTATGGATTTCAAGGAGAATTCTTACAGGCCTACCAAGCTCTATATCAGAACCCCAGGATGCAGGTTAAAATCCCAGGCTGTAGTTCAGAGTTTTACCAGCTCGGTTGGGGCACTAGGCAGAGGTGTCCACTGTCCCCACTGATTTTTGCTCTGGCTATTGAGCCCCTGGCCATAGCAATACTGCACCATCCAGACATTTCAGGTTATAACAAAGCCTCCTTGACCTATAAATTCTGCATGTATGCAGACAGAGTGCTATTATTTCTTACCAGTCCCATGATCATACTGCCGAATCTTCTTCAAACCCTCTCATTATTTGCCAAGATTTCGGGCCTTTCGGTGAATGTGTCCAGATCTATGGCTCTCCCTGTGGGGTTCACCCCTGTCGAGCTGGAGACTCTAAAGAGATCTTTTTCTTTCACAATGGTTAAATCTTCCCTTTCTTATTTGGGGATAAAACTCCGGGGGGATCACAATTTATTATTTGACAACTACGTTCCTCCTATGATTTCTAAACTAAAACAGTTATTTAAATTCTGGTCATCCTATAGAATCTCCTTCCTAGGGAGAATAACTCTGATCAAGGTGAAGATCCTCCCTAAATTATTATACCTATTCTGGGCCCTTCCTATTAAGATATCTAAATCCTATCTTCTTAAACTCCAAGCACACTTCAATAGGTTAATTTGGAATGACAAACCTCCAAGATTCTCTAGGGAAATGCTGTATCGTTCCAATCAGCTAGGTGGTCTGGGAGTCCCTCAAGTATGGCTGTATTATTTAGCCAGCGGATTCACACAACTGGCCCAATGGAACATCAAAAATTCATGGGTCCCATGGGTTAGATTTGAGCAAGATTCAATTGTCCCATTCTACCTTCCGGGACTACTGTGGTCCTCTAAATCCCATGCTTTTGATTTGAGCTTCCGGAATCAGATGGTTGCTCACTCATTGAAACTGTGGGATCTTTATAAACTGAAATTAGCACTAATTTTGAAAGTCCCCCCATGTGCCTTATTTCCAGGTGATCCTAGGCTCTCTGCAGCCTTTGATGATCCGGATTCTTTCCAGTGGTGGATAGCTCAGGGATTGACCACATTGGAGGATTTTCAGCAGGACTCGAAGTTTGTCTCATTATCCCAGTTGCAGTCTCAAAAAAATATCCCGGCCAGGGAATTCTACCATTATCTCCAAATCCACCATTTTTACCAGACACTCTACTCTGTAATCCCATCATATTTGCACACCTCTTTTGCCAGACTGCTCCTAGACAGAAGGGTTTAATCTCAGGGCTTTATAATCTATGGAGTCAGTAGGTGACAGCCCCAAATTAAGACACATGGCCCTTTGGGAGCGTGAGTTAAATTTGGTGTTTGATTTACAGGAACGGGGAGCAAACTGGCAGAATATGCATAAGTGCACTAAATCCCTTACCATACGGGAAACAGCGATTGAATTGTTTATTTGCTGGTACGATACTCCCTCACATTTACATGCGATTTACCCGCAGGCCACTTCATCTTGCTTTTGGGGCTGTGCTAACCCAGGTTCCTTTTTGCACGTGTTCTGGGAATGTGAAGTTCTGCAACCTACTTGGAGAAAGGCTCTGGAGTTGATAGATAAGCTGGCGGGGAGGCCCATAGCTTTGACACACATTCACTGTTTTTTTTTTTATGAAACCCCAGATATTCCGAAACACCTAATGAAACTCATGCACACTATTTGTATTGCCCTGCAATGGGCAATTGTCCTTAATTAGAAGTCTAATTCAGTCCCATTCAGGCAAATGATCTCTCGTATTGATCAGATAATGTTGACAGAGAAAATATTTCATGCACTGAATGACTCAATCCCTACCTATGACGCTAAGTGGAACCCTTGGTTCATCTATCATCATCAAGAATGACCTAAGTTAATGTTTTCTTTTCTATTTTGTTAGATTTTCTATTGCTGGTTACATTTTTGCATTGTAAACCATAACGTAGATAAGATCATATCTTACCAAGAACTTTTAGCATAACATTAAAGTTTGAAAAATGTTATGTTTTATACATGACTTGGTAAGTCAAATTTGAGCTTTATGGAAATGCTTTTACGAGATGCTGGTTTATATCTCATATCATTGTGTACTGTAAATCTTTCTAGCTCAATAAAAATGCTTAGTAATAAAAAAAAGATTCACCCCATCATGCTCTCGGACCATGCCCTGGTAGAACTTACTCTGTAATAATAATAATATAGCTACGATCTAAATCAGGACAGTCTTTGTTGTGGTGCCTCAACGAAAATCTCCTACAAGATGAGCGTGATCTGGGAAGCACACAAGGCCGTCATTAGGGGGGCCTATATCGCTCAAGCTATGTGCTTAAAAAAACAACTGAATTCTACCCTGACTGCCTTGCTATCCCAAATAGAGGAATTAACACTGGCACTGAAATCAGAGGCAACTCTGCTTGAATGTGCTATACCCCTGCAAGGGTACATCTTTTTGGTGAGTGTGGAACCAGGGGGGGAGCATGAGTGAATCACCATTTTTACACTGGAAATTGCATCAGATTTATGCACATGTCACTTTGGAAATTACAATTTTAAGAATACGGATTTATTTATTTTGCTGGACTGTTTTTTGAGATTGATGAATTAAGATAACTAATTTTTTGAACTTTTAGCATTTTTTGCATTAAACGTATACAGTATCTCACAAAAGTGAGTACACCCCTCACGTTTGTAAATATTTTATTATATCATTTCATGTGACAACACTGAAGAAATGACACTTTGCTACATTGTAAAGTAGTGAGTGTACAGCTTGTATAACAGTGTAAATTTGCTGCCCCCTCAAAATAACCCAACACACGGCCATTAATGTCTATACCGCTGGAAAAAAAAGTGAGTACACCCCTAAGTGAAAATGTCCAAATTGGGCCCAATTAGCCATTTTCCCTCCCCTGTGTCATGTGACTCATTAGTGTTACAAGGTCTCAGGTGTGAATGGGGAGCAGGTGTGTTAAATTTGGTGCTATCGCTCTCACTCTCTCATACTGGTCACTGGAAGTTCAACATGGCACCTCATGGCAAAGAACTCTGTGAGGATCAAAAAAAAAGAATTGTTGTTCTACATAAAGATGGCCTAGGCTATAAGAAGATTGCCAAGACCCTGAAACTGAGCTGCAGCATGGTAGCCAAGACCATACAATGGTTTAACAGGACAGGTTCCACTCAGAACAGGCCTTGCTATGGTTGTCCAAAGAAGTTGAGTGCACTTGCTCAGCGTCATATCCAGAGGTTGTCTTTAGGAAATAGATGTATGAGTGCTGCCAACATTGTTGCAAAGGTTGAAGGGGTGTGAGGTCAGCCTGTCAGTGCTCAGACCATATGCCGCACACTGCATCAAATTGGTCTGCATGGCTGTCATACCAGCAGGAAGCCTCTTCTAAAGATGATGCACAAGAAAGCTCACAAACAGTTTGCTGAAAACAAGAAGACTAAGGACGTGAATTACTGGAACCATGTCCTGTGGTCTGATGAGGGGGGATGCATCCAGAGCCGCAAACACCATTTTGGCTGCAGTTGGTGGGCAAGTGGCTGAATTTGGTGGGCACAGGTGGCTGCATTTGATGGGTACAGGTGGCTGCATTTGATGTACAAGTGGCTGCATTTGGTGGACACAGGTGGCCATGTTTGTTGGGCACAGGTGGCTACATTTGATGGGCAAGTGGCTGCATTTGGTGGGCACAGGTGGCTTGATTGGGTGGGCACAGGTGGCTGCATTTGGTGGGCAAGTGCCTGCATTTGGTAGGCACAGGTGGCTGCATTTGATGGGCACAGGTGGCTGCATTTGATGGGCAAGTGGCTCCATTTGGTGGGCACAGGTGGCTGCATTTTATGGGCACAGATGGCTGCATTTGATGGGCAAGTGGCTGCATTTGATGGGCACAGGTGGCTGCATTTGATGGGCAAGTGGCTGCATTTGGTGGGCACAGGTAGCTGCATTTGATGGGCACAGGTGGCTACATTTGATGGGCACAGGTGGCTGCATTTGATAGGCAAGCGGCTGCATTTGGTGGGCAAGTGGCTGCATTTGGTGGGCACAGTTGGCTGCATTTGATGGGCAAGTGGCTGCATTTGGTGGGCACAGGTGGCTGCATTTGATGGGCACAGGTGGCTGCATTTGATGGGCAAGTGGCTGCATTTGGTGGGCACAGGTGGCTGCGTTTGTTGGGCACAGGTGGCTACATTTGATGGGCAAGTGGCTGCATTTAGTGGGCACAGGTGGCTGCATTGGATGGGCACAGGTGGCTGCATTTGGTGGGCAAGTGCCTGCATTTGGTGGGCAGAGGTGGCTGCATTTGATGGGCACAGATGCTGCCATTTGGTGGGCACAGGTGGCTGCATTTGATGGGCAAGTGGCTGCATTTGATGGGCAAGTGGCTGCATTTGATGGGCAAGTGGCTGCATTTGATGGGCACAGGTGGCTGCATTTGATGGGCAAGTGGCTGCGTTTGATGGGCACAGGTGGCTGCATTTAATGGGCAAGTGGCTGCATTTGATGGGCACAGGTAGCTGCATTTAATGGGCACTGGTGGCTGTGTTTGATGGGCACAACTGACTGCATTTGATGGGCACAGGTGGCTGCGTTTGATGGGCACAAGTGGCTGTATTTGATGGGCACAGGTGGCTGCATATGATGGGCATGAGTGGCTGCATATGATGGGCACAGGTGGCTGCTTATGATGGGCACAAGTGGCTGCATTTAGGCACAAGTGGCTGCGTTTAATGGGCACAGGTGGATGCGTTTGTTGGGCACAGGTGGCTACATTTGATGGGCAAGTGGCTGCATTTAGTGGGCACAGGTGGCTGCATTGGATGGGCACAGGTGGCTGCATTTTGTCGGCAAGTGCCTGCATTTGGTGGGCAGAGAGGGCTGCATTTGATGGGCACAGATGCTGCCATTTGGTGGGCACAGGTGGTTGCATTTTATGGGCACAGGTGGCTGCATTTGATGGGCAAGTGGCTGCATTTGATGGGCAAGTGGCTGCATTTGATGGGCACAGGTGGCTGCATTTGATGGGCAAGTGGTTGCATTTGGTGGGCACAGGTGGCTGCGTTTGATGGGCACAGGTGGCTGCATTTGATGGGCAAGTGGCTGCGTTTGATGGGCACAGGTGGCTGCATTTAATGGGCAAGTGGCTGCATTTGATGGACACAGGTGGCTGCATTTAATGGGCACTGGTGGCTGTGTTTGATGGGCACAAGTGACTGCATTTGATGGGCACAGGTGGCTGCGTTTGATGGGCACAAGTGGCTGTATTTGATGGGCACAGGTGGCTGCATATGATGGGCATGAGTGGCTGCATATGATGGGCACAGGTGGCTGCTTATGATGGGCACAAGTGGCTGCATTTAGGCACAAGTGGCTGCGTTTGATGGGCACAAGTGGCTGCGTTTGATGGGCACAATGGATGCATTTGATGGGCACAATGGATGCATTTGATGGGCACAAGTGGCTGCATTTGATGGGCACAGGTGGCTGCATTTGATGGGCAAGTGGCTGCATTTGATGGGCACAATGGATGCGTTTGATGGGCACAATGGCTGTGTTTGATGGGCACAAGTGGCTGCATTTGATGGGCACAATGGCTGCGTTTGATGGGCACAAGTGGCTGCATATGATGGGCATAAGTGGCTGCAATTGGTGGGGGGGTTCAGTATTTTTCAGTTTGTTTGCGACCCCAAAAAATTTTGAGCACCAGCCTCCACTGAATGCCAACATGTGCTGTGACATACTGAAGTAGAGCATTATCCCCTCCCTTTGGAGACTGGGCCACAGGGCAGTATTCCAACATGATAACAACTCTAAACACACCTCCAATATGACCACTGCCTTGCTAAAGAAGCTGAGGGTAAAGGTGATGGACTGGTGATGGACTGGCTCCAGACCTAAACCCTATTCAGCATCTGTGGGGCATCCTCAAATGGAAGGTGGAAGAGTACAAGGTTTCTAACATCCACCAGCTCCGTGATGTCATCATGCAGGAGGTGAAGAGGACTCCAGTGGCAACCTGTGAAGCTCTGGTGAACTCCATGCCCAAGAGGGTTAAGCCAGTGCTGGAAAATAATGGTGGCCACACAAAATATTGACACTTTTGGCCCAATTTGAACATTTTCACTTAGGGGTGTATTCACTTTTGTTGCCAGCGGTTTAGACATTAATGGCTGTATGTTGAGTTATTTTGAGGGAACAGCAAATTTACACTGTTATACAAGCTGTACACTCACTACTTTCACATGAAAAGATATAATAAAATATTTAAAAAATGTGAGGGGAGTACTCACTTTTGTGAGATACAGTATATATATATATTAATTTTATAATTTATTTATATTTTTTTCACATCTTTTATCAATATGGTCTGATTTGCACATATGATGTTTATTAGCATACATGGATCATCACTTTCACGGAACACGCAGAGGATGTTATGATGTAAAACACTATATACACATATTTTTATTTACAGTTTTGGCAGTGCCATTTTACCCCTCCCCTATCTCTACCTATAACAACTCCACCCAGTGAAGTTTTTGGGGTAGGCAGCAGCCATGATTATCTCCTGATACTTACCTTGGCACAGGATTTACTATTTATAATTATTTAGCAGTTCATATTTACTAAATTAATTTCCGTGTTCTGTGTACTTTGGGAGACCAGATATAGTGAATGCAGGGTCCTGGGTTTAGTAAAACTTTAATCTACCAGTTCATCTCAAACTACTCTCAACAGTTTGACAATGACTCTGTCCAAAGATGGCTATGCTCCAGAGATACAGTGTAGTGAGCATAGGCACCCTGAGACAGGGCGTGTGTTATTATCAGGATTACTAATTTGCAAGAAAGGAAAAAAAATCCTGATAAAAGAAAACTACTGCACCATTACATTTAAGGACTGGTAAGCTGCAGTATGTTAGATGTTTGTTCTTGGGTTTAAATACATAATAAAATAGTAAATGGATCTTTGGTGACTATTTAACAGGCCATCAATGGATGTCTTCTCTCTACTTGCATATGGGTAATTCAGTTTATTATGTTGCTACTTCCTTGAAAGAAATCCTGCTTCATATATTTATATACTGCTATATTCTGCTGACTTTCTGTTGTTTAGGTTTTTGTATCCTGAACACATGAATAGGGACAGAACTTTCTGTCTCCATTAACCAACCAGTTCTATTTTTGGTTGAGGCTTTAGTGTGGCCATCCACTTGCAAGGGCCCTGTAGGGTGACTCCAGTTGTACATAATAAGTGGAGACAAGAGAGGTTTAGTGTGCAGCCATATGTTAATAATATCTCAATTCCACTAGCCTACAGGATGTATGTTATGTATTTATTAACAGATTTAGGGAAATTCCATTCATTCTTGGTAATGTTTGAAAAAAAAATTTGTGAACTAAAATAACTAAACACATTTTTCAAATATGTTTAACATCCCCAGCTAAAATAATTTCTACAAATAAGATCTATTTTATTTGTGGTTGAAACATGCACTAACTGTATATATTTTTATATTAATGGCACCAACATATTGCCATATATTACAGTAAATGTAAACACAATGACACTAAATCCATTTTTAAAATGTTTTAAATCTCAGACATGAAATGTGCACAAAGCATATCCCTCAATAGTGTGTACTTGTCTAAATTAAGAGCACTAAGGGGTTGGTTTACTAAAGGCAAAAAGACTGTGCACTTTGCAAGTGCAGTTGCTCCAGAGCTTAGTATATGAGGTAAAGCTTCACTTTGCAAAGAATACTCAATCACGTGCAAGGAAAATATAAGTAAATGCATTTTTGCTTGTGCGTGATTTGCTGATGGAAGTCAGCAGAGCTTCTGCTCATTTAATAAGATCTGGAGCAACTGGTCTTGCAGTGTGCAATTGCATTTTACAAAGTGCAGTCTAATTGTCTTTAGTAAATCATCCCCCAAATGTAATTTCTCTCTGCTGCCATTATTCTTCTACAGTATCAGCATGATTCACTTCTGACAAGCTTTCCTGACACCAAGAGAAAACAGGTGACAGGGAAGGGATCTCCAGTTGATTGACAGCCTCAGCTCTTTTCTAGTGTGCCTTGTAAAGGGGTTGTGTCCCTTCCCTCCAATAAGCTGTAAGTGCTCTCCTCACTGAGCTGCAGAGTGTAACTTCAGCTCTCCGCCCCCCTTTTTTCTGACAGCTCAGACAAGATTTATAAATTCTGGACTTTGAATGGCTGTGTGACTTGAGTGCTTTCGTCAGTATACCGCTTCCTCCAGTCTGAACATAGATATCAGATATTATAGCCACCTATTGGAACCATGAACTAGGCAGGACTAGTTTAGCTGCAAAACTGGAACTCTTTATTGAACAAGAATATAGGCTTTTTATACACTACACACTCAGATGAGGCTGATCACATTATCATATGCAAACACAACTGTATGCAGAAATATAATTAACACTAGAAACATTAAGTTAATTAAACTAGCCACCTGGACAATCAGGGATCTCATTCCAGGTCAGACTTGCCGTCATTGAGCTCACAAAGTACAATACACATTATCACAAGTGTAAACACATCCCCTAGCAGACAATAGGTGAGTTAATTAGCACAATTAACAATACCAACAGTGATCTCCCCCCTCCTCAGACTAGTAGGCAACAGACTATAGCAGGAGACCTACTTAAAATAAACATATTTTGGCAGGGGATCCCAGGGTGTTTGAGCAGATTACATTAACATCTACAGTCATTGAGGCCCCAAATATAGATATGAAACTTCCAGTTCCCAGAGTCTGTGTGTTTTAGGGAGACATGAACTTGAATGAGAAACAAGACCACTCCACTGATCCCCAGGTATACACCTTCCAAAGAGTAGTGTTCTCTTAAATGCCAGGGCCCATAGTCAGTGGGTAAGAGGCTTGCTCCCAGTCCTCTCCAAAAGCCCCTGTCCTGGCTAGGTCTGTCACAGGCTGTACAGCAGAGAAGACTGCTGATAAACAGGTACAACGTTTGTAGGAGGATTTTTTTAATATCAGTGTACCACTTGAGGCCAGTTACTTTGCTGGGTATATATAAGGATTTAAAACCACTTTAAGGTCAGCTATATTCTTTAGGGTAAATCTATTATATTACTTCTCTTTCTAATAATAATTACTAGATTTACAGTAAAATCAACAATTTAACCAAAAGTATAGTGTGTGATAAATGCCTTGGCCTCGCTCAGATGCAGAAGATTTGGTAAATGTACAACTCCCTGTGTTGACTAAGGCAATTGCTGGTTCCATTACTCAACAATTTAGTAATTTTTTGAGAAGGTGTGTTTACCAGGAACTGACAGTGTAAAGTAGAAATATATTCCTTTTCACTTCGGTAATGCGGTGTCTACAAGTTCCAGAGCTGGCAGCTGACATCTTCAGCTGATCTTCTTCCCTATTCAGATCTTCGACCACTTTGATTGGCTGGACCAAGATGACATAACTCCCGCACATGTACAGGAGTTCATTCATTTCATCAAATGCTGCATGTGCTAAGTTCAGTAGACATTGTGAGAATGCTTAAAGGAGATACGGAGTAATGCTTCTCTACTAAAAAAAAGCAAAAACTGTTTGCACATGTTTATTTCATAAGTTAAGTTTTGCTTTAAGACAAACAGGTCAAATAAGTATTTTTGGGTCACATGAAACATTGTTAATGTTGACAGTCCCACTGATTTAAAGTGTAACTATAGGAAAATTGAAAAAAGACATACAGGTGCATCTCATAAAATTCAATTAAAAATGTGAAACTCAATATTTTATATTGATGCATCACACACAGAGTGATATATTTCAAGCATTTATTTCTTTTAATTTTGATGATTAGAGCTTATAGCTAGTGAAAACCCCAAATTCTGTATCTCAGAAAATTAGAATATTACATAAGACCAATAAAAAAAGGATTTTTATACAGAAATGTTGGCTTACTGAAAAGTATGTCCACCCCTTCAGCTAGAAGAGTCAGAGGATGGGTGTTAGTCAAAGGGGATGCTAGAGAGTGTCCTGAAGATAAATAGGGATGAGCTGAACACCCTCTGGTTCGTTTCGTGGCAGAACAGACCAAAAATTTGTGCGAACACGCGAACCCCGTTAAAGTGTATGGGACTCGAACTTGAAAAATCAAAAGTGCTAATTTTAAAGGCTAATATGCACGTTATTGTCATAAAAACTGTTTGGGGACCAGGGTCCTGCCCCAGGGGACATGTATCAATGCAAAAAAAAGTTTTAAAAACTGCAGTTTTTTCGGGAGCAGTGATTTTAATAATGCTTAAAGTGTAACAATAAAAGTGTAATAAGTGTTACTTTAAATATTGAGCCTGGGGGGTGTCTATAGTATGCCTGTAAAGTGGCGCATTTTTCCCGTGTTTAGAACAGTCCCTGCAAAAAAGTCATTTAAAACTGCTTGCAGCTGTAATGTAATGTTGCCCCCCGAGCCCATTGGGTCTGGTATGGATATTAAGGGGAACCCCGCACCCAAATAAAAAACAGGTGTGGGGCCCCACAAATTTTGGGTTATTAGGGAAACTAGGATTGGTGATAAAGTATCAGTGGAGACACCTTTTTACCATATTAACTCTTACAGGAGAGAATTTCCCTTCATAGGGGTAGATTTCCTCTCACTTCCTGTTGTCTCCCTCCGTTTGTAAGTAGAAGTCGTTTGTAAGTCGGATGTTTGAAAATAGGGGACCGCCTGCCCTATACACTCTGCGGAAAATTGGGCCTAAGGTGTTGGTGGTACCAGAACACTGTAAGCCTTCACAATTACTCTTGGTGGGCACTGAAACAGGGCCTGCTGTGAAATATTATATCAAGAATTGTAATTACATGCCCCTGTTAAACAGGGGCAGAAAAATTGGGCCTTAGGTGGTGGTGGTGGTGGTGGCACAACATTGTAAAGCCTCACAAATACTTTTGTTGAGCGCAGGAACAGGCCCTGCTGTGAAATATTAGATCAAAAATTGTAATTACACACCCCTGTTAAACAGGGGCAGAAAAATTGGGCCTTAGGCGATGGTGGTGGTGGTAACATAACACTGTAAAGCCTCACAGATACTTTTATTGAGTGCAGGAACAGGCCCTGCTGTAAAAGATTAGATCAAAAATTGTAATTACGTGCCCCTGTTAAACAGTGGCATAAAAATTGGGCCTTAGGTGGTGGTAGTGGTGGTGGTGGTGGCACAACACTGTAAAGCCTCACGGATACTCTTGTTGAGCGCAGGAACGGGCCCTGCTGTGAAATATTAGATCAAAAATTGTAATTGCAATACACTGCAGCTGTAGTGCAGTTGCTACTACTTTTCTGGTGGTGTACACAGTATACAATACAGTGTACTGCAATGTTGCAAAACAAAATATACATCATGTCCAGAAGGCCACCAAGGAGATGCAGATGCTCACAGGCCACTAAAAGAGAGCAAGCAGGCTCTGTGTCTACAGTCAACAGTGCTGGTCATGGACATGGTGCATCCTCTGCCTGTGGCCGTGGGGCACACTTGTCCTTTTTTCTGCTGCTGGCCGTGTTATTGAGCCAGAACATGCAGAAGAGTTGGTGGAGTGGATAACAAAGCCGTCCTCATCCTCCTCATCCTCTGTCACCCAGGCTCAGAGTAGCAGAGTTGCCTATTCCACCGGCTCCTTGTCCACAGTCATTCCTTTCGTAGCCCAACCATCATGCACGGAGGAGTCCTTTGAACTATTCGACCACAGTGTCGGGTACATGCTGCTGCTGATTTGAAGGCTCTGATGTTGGTTTCCAGGTTGAGGAATGGAGTAACGTGATCCTAGAGAGAAGGGGTGCCCAAGAAGGACAAGAAACTGACAGTCAGGTTCTCCCAGCTGCAGCATAGTGCCAAGTTTGCTCCAGTGACGAGGAGGGAGGGGACGATGAGGTCACTGACTGTACTTGGTTGCCTGATAGAATAGAGGAGGAGGAGGAGGCACAACTCCAACGAGGCAGGATGTCCTTTAGGCGGCAGCTTAAGGGCAGCCACCCTACTGCATCAAACCGCAGAGCTCCGCAGGTGCAGGGTGCTGCTGACTCCCCGCTGATTTTTAAAAGTTCCTTGGTGTTGCTGTTTGCAACCTATGTCTATAGCGGTTCAAGTGTGGCCACAACAGCAGCCTCTTGGGCACCACATGCTTGACCAGACATGACGACCTCCCATGCAGTCTTTTTCCCATATACTATATTTGAGATTTAATATCTCTCAGATATGATTTGGGTTAATTGAGAGTTCTTTGACAATGAGTGAAAGCTTTAACACAATAACAACATTTATTGGTGAGTAGTTGAAAGTCTATCTAATACACAACCATCTATCTATAGGCTACACCAAGGAAGAAAATATTAGGTTAAAATAAGAGAATTACATGAAGGAATACAGAGTATATTCCTGAAAACATTAATCTGCAAACATATTTAGTTACGTTAAGTAAAATGCAGACCTTTCCCATAATTACCCTTTGCAACAAGGTTCCATTCTGATGGTTGTTCTCCCATAGAAGTGTGTGTTTCCCTCCCATCTAGTCTGTGTATATCATTACATGCTGATGCCTCATTGGTTGGCATAGCGTGGGTCTAATTGGTGAGCTTCCCTATTCCTGGTTAAGGACTGGCTACATCTCCAATCCCTATACTTTGCATAAGTCAGCCCCCTTTAATGCCAATCCTTGTGACTATTCTGAGCAGGAGCTTAAGTTGAATTTTCCCAGGAAGTTAAGTATTGATTACGGAATGGCCTCCCTTCATTGCATATCCCAGCATGGGATCCTTTGAAGTGAGTATGTGTAAAACAATGAGGTTCAAATCCCATTGTTTGTATACACAAGCCTAGGCACCAACTTGTCTGGTTGTCAGGTCTCTAGTGTGAGGCCTGGGTTGCTGAAAGGGAATACCTTGAGGCTGAGTGCAGCGCTCCCCTGGGAGTGATACAGGGGATGCGGTGCCCAAAGGTGCACTGGTTGCCGGAGATGCTTCAGGCTGGCTGGTTGGCAGTAGTTGGCTGGAGTGCGCTGGGTAGCAGTGTGGGCAGCCGTGCGAAGAGAAGTCTTGAGTAAGGAACAGTAGGGTAAACCAGGAACAAGGTCCGCAGCTAGGCCAGGGGTCATAAACCAAGAGACAGTCCGAGAGGAGTACAGGAACAAGCCAGATCAAACACAGAGGGCAGAAGTCGAAGAGTAGTCAGCTGAGCCGAGGTCAGAGCGAGGAGGTAGACAGGATCACAGGTCAAGCCAAGCAGAGGTCAAGCCAGTGGTCTTCAGGGTATACAATGCACAAGAACACAGGAAGCTGTTGATAATCCAGCAAACTGCAAGTGTCAGTGGCAGGTTTAAATAGGCCGGGGGTGAGCCTACAATTGTCATTGTCATGCACCGGCACGCACAGACTGCTGTATCCTGGCTGTCGCGCACGCGCGCGGAAACTCATCTGGCGCAACCATTATGGTTACTGGCGGGATTGTCCACAACATGGCCATTTCCCTAACAGTGCCCCCCCCAAGGGGCAGCCTCCAGATGCCCAGCCAGGCCCATCTTTTGGGGTAACGGACTCAAAATCTCTGAAGTGGTCTAGGAGCATGTATATTGGCTGCAGGTTCCCAAGAACATTCTTCTGCTGGATAACCCTTCCATTTTATAAGAAATTGAATAGCCCTACCTCTCCTGCGGCAGTCCAGCATGGCTTCAACCTCAAACTCTGTCTCATCTCCCACAGAAACTGGAGGCAGAGGATCTTCTTCTCTTCCTGGAAAAGGACTAGAGATAACAGTTTTAAGTAGCGAAACATGAATCGCAGGGTGAACTTTATAAGAACTTGGAAGTGACAGTTCGAAAGCTACTGGGTTAATCTCTCGTCTAATCTTAAATGGGCCGATAAATCTTGGTCCCAATTTCCGGGAGGGCAAGGAAGCCTGAGATATGCCGAGGAGAGCCAAACCTCATCTCCAACCTTAAAGCTAGGACTCATCCCCTCTTCTTGTCATATTATTTTTGTAGTCCTCTTGAGCCTTTTGCATGGTTAGCCGGAGAGTTTGATAATTAGCCTGAATGGAACTTATCCTGTCCTGAACTGCTGGGACTGAGGTCTCCAGAATGACGTTAGGTAGAAATGAAGGATGGAAATCGTAGTTGGCCCAAAACGGTGATTAATTGGTGGTCGTGTGTACTGAATTGTATGAGAACTCCGCACAGGGGAGTAGCGAGATCCAGTCATCCTCGGAAAAGGAGCAGAAACAGTGTCGGTATTGTTCTAAGGTCTGGTTAGTCCTTTCAGTCTGACCGTTGCTTTGAGGGTGATAGGATGAGGGTAAGCTCATCCTTTCAGAGATCTCTCCAAAATCAAGAAGTAAATTGAACCCCCTTATCAGATACAATGCTGTCAGGAGGGCCGTGAAGTCTGACTATCTCCTTTATGAAAATTTTTGCTGTGTTTGCGGCAGAAGGAGTACCTGTCATGGGCAATAAGTTTGAGATCTTGGACAGATGGTCCACAACTGTTAGGATCGTTGTGAACCTTTCAGAGAGAGGCAGCTCTACTATGAAGTTCATAGATATGTTTTTCCATGGTTGTTCTGGTACTGGCAAAGGACGTAGCAGACCCCAAGACTTAATGTTGGACCCCTTGTTTCACTGGCAGGTGGTGCAGGAGCTAACATACTCCCCGCAATCGGATTTCAAGGTAGGACACCAAAAGGATCGCTGGATAAGAAATGTCATGAAGATCCTGCCAGTAACAGGCAGAGTAGACCCATCGGTGCACGATTGCGGGCTTCTATGCGCATGCGCACATGCACTCGTTAGTGTCTGGCGGGTTATTTAAACCTGTCTGGCACTTGCATCATTGCTGTTTGCTCTGCAGCTCTGTGTATGTGTTCCCTGAAAACCTGATATCTGCTTCTGTTTTGACCCGGCTTGCTTTGAGACTATTCCTGTTATCTGCCTGTACCTGATCCCTGGCTTGTTTGACGATCCCTCTGCCTGCTCCTTTTGTACCTCTGCTGCCAGCCTGCTTACCGACCCGGCCTGTCTGACGATCCTGGACTCCCATCCAATCTGCTGAGCCTGTCTGCTGAGCCATCCAGGCTGTTCACCTGTCTGCTGATCATCCAGTCTGCTGGGCCTGTCTGCTGAGCCATCCAGGCTGTTCACCTGTCTGCTGATCATCCAGTCTGCTGGGCCTGTCTGCTGAGCCATCCAGGCTGCTCACCTGTCTGCCTGATCCATCCAGTCTGCTGTCCTGTCTGCTGAGTCGTCCACTCTGCAGTTCCTGTCTACTGATCCATCCCGTCAGCTGTGCCGGCCATCTGATCCTTCTGCTGTTGATCCTGCCAGGCACTCATACCACTCCGCACTCCTGCACCCCTGTCACCACTATCAGGGGCTCTCGAGTTGGAGGCGTAGGAGAGGCCATCCTCTGCAATTCGGGCTCACCCTTTAGGTACGTAACAAGATCCATGGTTTTCCGCACTCCGCAGTGGCCAGCAAGTTGGTGGTCATGTAATGTTTGTAGGACCTGGATTCAGGTTTTTGTTGCGGAACAAAGATCTTGTCCCAGTACCATAGATACCCCCCCGGCTTCTTAAAGAGGAAGTCTCTGATTCCTGGTATTGGAGGGAAGCCTGTTTGAGAGAGGACCTTAAATCGGGTTGAATCAGAAGACAATTCTGTGAAGACAAGATTGTGCTAGATGTTGTTTCTTCCAGAGTATCAGGGAACATTCGGGATAAAGCATGGGCCTTTCTGTTTTTGGAGCCAGGGCGGTAGGTGATGTGAAAATTAAATCTTGAAAATAACAGGGCCCAGCGAGCCTGACTGGGTCTCAGGCGTTTGGCAGTGCGGAGGTACTCTAGGTTTCTGTGATCGGTGAATATCATTGTAGGGTGCGTGGCCCCCTCAAGAAGGTATCTCCACTCCTCAAAGGCTGTCTTAATGGCCAGAAGCTCAGGGTCACCTACGTCGTAATTCCTCTCGAGCTGGCTCATCTTCTGAGAGAAGGCCACAGGATGAAGCAGAGACTTGGGTCCCAGGCGCTGTGAAAGTACTGCCCCTGTAGCTACCTCCGAAGCATCGACCTCCAAGATGTAGGGCAGGGCAGGATCGGGGTGTTGAAGAAATGGTGCAGAGGTAAACAAAGACTTCAGTTTCTTGAAAGCAGATTGGGGTTTGGAGGACCACAGGAAATGAACATGTAGATGGGTGACTTGGGTTATGTGCGAAATCATGAAAGAGAAGTTCCTTATAAACCTTCTATAGAAGTTTGCAAAGCCCACAAACATTTGTACCCCCTTCTTATCTGACGGAGTTGGCCAGTCTAGGATAGCCTGCACTTTCTGTGTATTCATGCTACACCACCAGTGGAGATGATCAGCCCTAGGAATTGTATTGATTTCTTTTCAGACTCACACTTCTCCTCTTTTGCGTAAAGTCCATGTTTCCTTAGTGTGAGTAATACTGTCTTTACATGAGTCTGTTGGAGCTCCAAGGTGGCTGAAAATATGAGGATGTCATCCAGATAGATGATGACAAAGTTGTCAAGGTATTCCCGGAAAATGTTATTTACGAAGTGCTGGAATGTTGCCGAAGCGTTACAGAGCCCAAAAGGCATCACCAAATACTCAAAGTGTCTGAACCTCGTTCTGAATGCCGTTTTCCATTCATCGCCCTCACGAAAGCGAACGAGGTTGTAGGCTCCCAGGAGGTCGAGCTTGGTGAATACATGGGCTATACAAAATCTCTGAAAGAGTTCAGGGACCAGTGGGAGTGGATAGCGGTTCTTTATGGTAATCTTATTCAGTTCCCTATAGTCCACACAAGGTCTTAGAGTCTTGTCTTTTTTTTTGACAAAGAAAATGCTGCCACCGGCAGGAGAGGAGGAAGGATGGATGAAGCTTTTTGCCAAGTTCTCTTCTATGTATTGTTGTAGGGTTCCTAATTCCATTTCAGAGAGGGGGAATATACATCTAAATGGAATCTCGGCCCCTGGAAACAATTCAATAGGACAATCGTATGGCCGATGTGATGGTAGAACATCATCTTTTCTTTTATCAAAGACATCCAGGAATTCTTGATATGCCTGGGGTACATTATGGTTTGTGGTGGATATAGGCTGGACTGTCAGACAACTGGTGGTATCTTTGGATTCAGGAATGAGGCAATGTTGCTGGCAGTAAGGAGAGGTGAACAGGACCTCCTTCTTGAACCAATCAATCTGAGGGTTATGGGCTTGGAGCCAAGGAATACCCAAGATAACTGGAGACATAGGTGAGCTCAGAGCGCCAAAACGTAAAAACGTATGAACTCCCTATGGCCATCGGGAGTAGTAATGAGGAGAGGGATAGTCTCTTGAGTAACAAGGCCAGAATTAGGCAATGTGCCATCTGCTAAACGAACGCACTGGCGCGCACAGACTGCCGTGTCCTGGCTGGCGGGATTGCCCACAACATGGCCATTTCCCTGACACTGGTCTACCAGATATTTCTGTGAAGATAATGTGTTCTGCGCTACATAGATAAAAGCTAAATTAAATATATTCATTAAACATAAATAAATTAAATATAAATAAATACAAATTAAATATATTCATAATTCCAATATTTTACAGTATTAATGTAGATTTCACATAAACTCATAAGGTAACAAGTCCATTGGCAACAGTACTTTTAAGACCCACATCAAAGAAAAAGGCAGACTTCTCCTTGCTCCTCATCTGGGATCACCAACCCTACTCCAGTCCTCTCAAAAACCTGCACTGAGAGGAATGAAGGTATAGCAATAGGTGTCCCAAGTACTTGCAGCCAATCTGCTAGCAGTAAACCCCCATCTGATTTTAGCAGGCAAATTTCCCTACCCCAGTTGCTAAACTGTAAAAATAAATTCGGTCCCAGCCATCCACATGCTCACAGTCTGAATGCTAGCTTGAATTTCAGCTTGGCCAAATTGCTAGCACTGCAACTACATCCTTTTCAGCTGGTAGACTCTGCCCCCTTTTGTGAATTTGTGGAATGTGCTGTACCTCAGTTGCAGGTTCCAAAATGCCATTTCTTTTCATGGAAGGCTATTCCAGCTCTCTACCGGCATGTGGAAGGAAATGTTTTTGTCTTGTTGGACAGGGCGGTCAGCAGTAAGGTGTATATTACCACAGACTCATGGTCTAGCAAGCATGGACAGGGATGTTACCTTTCCTTCACGGCGCACTGGGTAACTCTGCTGGCAGCTGGGAAGGATGCAGGACAGGGTTCAGTATTGTTGGAGCTTGTTCCACCACCACACCTCCAAAATGCTAGCGGTGACTCTGCCACAGCTCTCTCCTCTACAACCTTCTCTTCTTCTTCCTCTATGGCCTCTTCTGCAGATTTGTACTCTGAACCAGCGGTGCTCCGTAAGCATTCCAGGGGCTACGCAAGCACTCAGGCAAAAATATGCCATGCGGTGCATGAGTTACATAGTCACATTGTAGTTGAGGTTGAAAAAAGACACAACTCCATCAAGTTCAACCTATGTGTGTGATTATATGTTAGTAGTACATTGTATATATGTTGCGGTCATTCAGGTGCTTATCTAATAGTTTCTTGAAACTATTGATGCCCCTTGCTGAGACCACCGCCTGTGGAAGGGAATTCCACATCCTTACCGCTCTTACAGTAAAGAACCCTCTACATAGTTTAAGGTTAAACCACTGCTTAGGGGACAGGAGCCACACTGGGACAGAGATTCTGTCAGCTCTGCAGGGGCAGGTTTAGAGGTGGTTGACACCACGCCAGCTTCAGCCAGGAATAATTGTATGCGACAATGGCACCAACCTTCTCTCCGCCCTCTGACAGGGACACTTGACCCATGTTCCATGTTTGGCACACATTCTGAATTTGGTGGTGCAGCGGTTCTTGAGCAGGTACCCAGGCTTACAAGACCTCCTGAGGCAGGCCAGAAAAGTCTAGTTATTTCCAACGGTCATACAATGCCAGTGCTTGGCTGGCTGACATTCAAAGGGAATGCAACCTGCCCACCAACCGCCTCATTTGTGACATGTCCAACAGGTGGAAGTAAACTTAGGATTCGTGGTATCAAAGAGAAGGAGTCATTACTGGCTGGCAACCCTTCTTGATCCACTTTACAAGGATAAGGTTGCAGAACTCATCCTGCCTTCGCAGAGGGAGCAGAGGATTAAACATCTTCAGGAGGCCTTGAAGAAAGGTTTGTGCAATGCATTTCCGGACCCTGTGAGGTTACAAGTTCCTGGTGCTGGACAACGTGTTGCTGAGGCTTCTGTCAGGTCACCTGAGGCCAGGTGACAGATGCACACCATTGTGGTCAGTAGTGCACCGCAAAGGTAGACCCTATGGCTGACTGCTGCAGATGGAAGTTTAGGTGGTTAAGGAAGGCAGGTCCGCTGGAACACCAACACAGATCCCACAGGGCGCGGAGTCTAAGAGCCAGCAGGTGTTCACTAGAGCCTCTAGTGGTGAGGATGGACTGGGCTGCAACTGGCTCCAGGTCGCGAACCCCAGGGTCTCCCAGCTCACGCCCACAGTAGGCTACAGGAGGACAGATTTAGTAAGGGAATAAGCCAAAGGTCGGGGTGACTAGCAGACAAGGATAAACATACTGTAGAACACGCCAAAGGTCAGGGTCACAAGCAGGCAGGGATAATCGAGAACAAGCCAAGATCGGTAACTGGAATCATACGTAGAAGACACAGTAAGATGCACACGGAAGCTAAACACACAAAGGTTGATCAGAAAGGCAGGCTTGCAGTATACAGGTTAATATAGAGTTCGCTGATAGGGGCTGGGGTGCAGCCATGCTTTGAGGAGAGATTATTTAAGTAGCCAGGTGAGAGTGGCTGGCCTTTAAAGGTGAACACATGGAGGAGAGGTAAGCTGACAGACAAAGATTACTGCATAACCATGACAGCTTCGTTGAGTCAGAGGAAGAGCAGTGGAGAAGGTGGCCTGCTGACCGATGTCTCTAGACAATTTTTCAGTCCTTAGCACCAAGGTCTGATCGGTTCAAGCAACCATCACCAGTGTCTGCATTACATCACGCAGGAATATCTAGGGGCAAGAGCAGACTTGGAGACCTTTCCAACAGAGCATCCACTGTGTTACTGGGTCTTGAGGATGGACAATTGGCCAGAACTTGCTAAATATGCAATTGATCTACTGGCCTGTCCTGCATCCAGCGTTCTTTCTGAATGCACATTCAGTGCTGCTGGAGGGTTTGTTTTATGGATCATAGAGTGTGCCTGTCCACAAACTCTCTTGATAGGCTCACATTCATAAAAATGAATTAGTCTTGGATCAGCAGCAGCTATCAAGCACCTGATGCTGATGTAACTGATTGATTTTTCTATGCATGTGGGATCCCTTGAAGACTGCCTATGCTGAGTGACTATCCTATTCTTCCTCAATCTTGATGATTGAATTATGTGATGCCTCACTTGATATATAAACATCCAGTAGGGGTGGGTACCATCATCCTAATTAAATTTGAGAGAAAGGACGGGTTAACTAGAGCTACTCTAAATAATATTACATAGTAATACCAGTGGTGATGGGAGGACTATCTCGGTACCCAGTAATTGAAAACAAATAAAGTTATGTTGAAAAGTATACATTTATTAAAGAAAATATATAAAAATACAGTCACAACAGAGCATGTAGCAAAATTATTGTAGGAAATAACAAGTTAACACTTATGTACTCTAAAACCCATCTGGTGGATGGGAACAAATTGATCTGGGTAGAAACGGTTCTTCAACAAGTTTTGCAACGAATGTCGCTTCTTTAGGAGGTATTACTCAGGGCATCTAAAATAGACAGATATAGTCTCATAGTTATACAGAAAATGAACAGATTTTACAGCTTAATTATAACTAAGCTATCAATTACAACTGAATTGATGGAGAATAGTAACCAGCAGTGTAACTCACCAATGGAAACCCTATGAGGGTGCAAAATGGCTATTGAGACACCCCAGACGGGTGTCCCACCCTGGGCGGACACGGGATGAGACACACGGGATGATGCTAGCTTCCAACAATATTTTTGGTTTAGGGCACCACCACTGCCTAAGGCCCAATTTTTCTGTCCCTGTTTAACAGGGGCATGTAACTACAATTTCTGATCTAATATTTCACAGCAGGGCCCGTTCCTGCACCCAACAAAAGTATCTGTGAGGGGTTACAGTGTTGTGGCACCACCACCACCAAAGGTCCAATTTTTTTGCCCCTGTCCCAGCAGCAGAAAAAAAGGACAAGCGTGCCCCATGGCCACCTGCAGAAGATGCACCATGTCCATGACCACCACTGTGGACTGTAGACACAGAGCTTGCTTGCCCTCTTTTAGTGGCCTGTGAGCATCTGCCTCTCATTGGTGGCCTTCCGGACATGATGGGGATTTTGTTTTGCAACACCACACTACACAGTATTGTGTACTGTGTACACCACCAGAAAAGTAGTAGCAACTGCACTATGGGTGCACAGTATTGTTTACACCACCAGAAGTCTAATAGCAACTATGGGTGCACTGTATGTATTGTGTACTGTGTACACCACCAGAAAAGTAGTAGCAACTGCACTAGGGGTGCACAATACTGTGTACACCGCCTGAAGTATATTAGAAAGAGTACACCAGGAATGGCCTGCAGTGAGATATACTGTAGCTAAACTGTATGCAGTGGATATATACATATATACAAGACTATCTGTATATATATATATTAAATACACTGCAGCTAACTGAATCACCTGCCTGCCTGAAGTATATTAGAAAGAGTACACCAGGAAAGGCCAGCAGTGAGATATAGCTAAACTATATGCAGTGGATATATATATATATATATATATCTATATATATATAGATATATATATATATATCTATATATATATAGATATATATATATATATCTATATATATATCTATATATATATATATATATATATATATATCTATATATATATCTATATATATATATAGATATATATATAGATATATATCTATATATAGATATAGATATATATATATCTATATCTATAGATATAGATATATATATATCTATATCTATATATATATATATATATATATATATATATATATATATATATATATATATATAGATATATCTATAGATATATCTATATATATATAGATATATCTATATATATATCTATATATATATAGATATATATATATATATAGATATATATATATAGATATATATATATCTATATATATATATCTCTCTATATATATATATATATATATATATATATATATATATATATATATACAAGACTATCTGTATATATATAATAAATACACTGCAGCTAACTGAATCACCTGCCTGTCTGAAGTATGTTAGAAACAGTACACCAGGAACCGACTGCAGTCAAATCTAGCTAAACTGGATATGAGATTGTCTGTATATATATATAATATATATTAAATACACTGCAGCTAACAAAATAATCTGCCTGCCTGCTCAATCTAAATGGCACTCTCTCTCCATCCACGCCAACAACACACTACACGAGGCGACATGCAGGCGGCCTTATATAGTGTGGAGTGTGCACTTAGTCCCCCTGAGCCATGATTGGCCAAGGGCACCCTGCCTTTGGCCAATTATAGCTCTCTTAGCTAAGGGCACTGTGATTGGCCAAAGCATGCAGGTCATGGTGCATGCTCTGGCTAATCATCATACAGCAATGCACTGCACTCCCGCAGTGCATTATGGGCCATTAAGCGCCTCTTGAATTTGGCACGAACGGCCCATAATGTTCAGTTTTTGACGAACAGGCTAACAGCCAATGTTCGAGTCGAACTCATGTTCGACCCGAACAGAAAGCTCATCCATAAAGATAAACAGTTTCATCAAGTCTGCTGCCAGAGCAAGCAAAGGACCTATTTCTCCCATACCAGTGTAGTATGGTATAACAGCGAATCTGTTACCACATCTAACCTGTGAGGCCGCGTGAGAGTTGTCCTCAATTGTAATTAGTTCCAGTTGGAGTATCCCACTATTCCCTTCTCCTATCCAAGTTCCAACAATAAATACCAAAAAAACCCAAAAAACCCTGGACTGATTATTGGAAACGAGCGGATGAGAGAACGAGCGTTTCAGTGTGTCATGACTTGGGGAGCCATGTCATCTGCTGGTGTTGGTTCACTGTGTTTTATCAAGTCCAAAGTCAGCGCAGCCCTATACCAGGAAATTCTAGAGCACTTCATGCTTCACCTGCTGACCAGCTTTATGTGGATGCTGATTTCATTTTCCAGCAGGACTTGGCACCTGCCCACACTTCCAAAAGTACCAATACCTGGTTTAATGATCAGGGTATCACTGTGCTTGATTGGCCACCAAACTCGCCTGACCTAAACCCCATAGAGAATCTGTGGGGTAATGTCAAGAGGAAGATGAGAAACACCAGACACAACAATGCAGATGAGCTGAAAGCCACCATCAAAGAAATCTGGGATTCCATAACACCTCAGCAGTGTCACAGACTAATACCCGCCATGCCGCAGTGATGCAGTCATTCGTGCAAAAGGAGCCCAAGTATTGCGTGCATACCATACTGTACATGAACTTACTTTTCAGTAAGCCAACATTTCTGTATTAAAAAATCCTTATTTTTTGGTCTTATGTAATATTCTAATTTTCTGAAATACAGAACTTTGGGTTTTCACTAGGGATGGCCCGAACACTCCCTGGTTCAGTTTGCACCAGAACATACCGAACAGGCAAAAAATTTGGAAGAACACACAAACACCATTAAAGTCTATGGGACACGAACATGAAAAATCAAAGTGCTCATTTTAAAGGCTTATATGCAAGTTATTGTCATAAAAAGTGTTTGGGGACCTGGGTACTGCCCCAGGGGACATGCATCAATGCAAAAAAATGTTTTAAAAACGGCAGTTTTTTCAGGAGCAGTGATTTTTTTTAATGCTTAAAGTGAAACAATAAAAATGAAATATTCCTTTAAATATCATGCCGGGGGGGGGACGTGGCTGGCTAGCACAGGAGATGGCCGCTTGAGGGAACTGCTCCGCACACAGCTAGCTCACCGAAGCTCACTATGGACGGCACAGGCACTGTGAACCAGCGATTCCAGTCTCTCTCTCTCTCTCCCTTCCCCACATGTCTCAGAAGAGAAAAGATTGAAATACTTCTATACCCAGCCAGCCTCTCCAGCCAAGATGGTGCCGGCGGGTCTTCACACAACATGTGTGCTTTCCCCAGCAGGACAGAGGGACGCCTGAAACACTTCTCTCCGGACATTCACAGAGCACAGCAGGCTAGTGGCCGGGCATCCCAATGCTCCTTCAGCCCAGCTAAAACCAAACATAGGCTTCATGATGCAGCTGATCCAGCTTTAGAGATGAGTGATATAGCAGGCTCTCTTAAAGATACTATAGAACTGCAAGATTCCATATCAGAATACCCCACAGCTAATCAGCCGGAGCTAGACACCACTTTAAAGGATATGTTAGTATCCCTAAGAAGCACACTCCATGCTGACATATTAACACTAGCCCAACAATTTAAATCAGAGGTCACTGAAATTGGCAATAGAGTAACACACATAAAAGAAGATTAAAAGGGCGAATTTGCCTCTACATTTAATGATTTAGTTGACACCCATAACTCTCAGGAAGATGACATCACTTGGATGAAATCCACAATCGCAGACCTGGAGGACTGCTCCAGGCACAATAATGTCAAAATCAGAGGGGTCCCCGTATCAGTTAAACAACCTGATCTGATAGCCTATTTTACCGACTTGATGAAAGCCGCATTTCCAGACCTCCTATTAGAGGATCTTTTAATAGATCGCATCCACAGACTCCCAAAACCAAAACATATTCCTGCTCACTTGCCAAGAGACACTATAGCCCACATCCACTTTTTCCGTACCAAGGAAAAATTATTTGTAGCATTCAGACAAGTGGACCAACCCCCAGATAATTTGCAGCAGCTCTCGCTATAGACAGTTAGCTACTATAACGAAGCCCCTAAGGAACCATCATATCTCCTACCAATGGAGATATCCAGCTAAACATCTCATTACTAAAGTTGATCGAACATGTACAATCAACTCCCTAAAAGAGGGCATTCGCTTGCTGTGAGACTGGCAAATTCTGGATCCTGATTCAACCACCACAAACCAACCCCTGTCACCCTGTCAGGACCCTCCAGAATGAAGAGCTCCTTCTACTAATCACAGGCCTGTTTGACCTTCACTACAATCTCACTAACACAGCTCCGGTGAGCTTGTAAAGTGCAAACGCTAGTTACACAGTTCAAAGTTGCAGTTGCACCCCTGAAAGTTTTGGTTTATCATCCGCTCAGATTCCGACATATCATCCGCTCAGAATCAGACATTTTTGCTTCTCAGTTTGGGTTTTCCCATCCAAAGGAAACTCCCTGCTTGCTTATTCTCTCTTTGTTGACTGTTTCACTAAACACCCAATTGCTCAGATAAGCTAGCCATCTGTTACAAACTTTCTACCTACAATCCAGGATTTGGTTTACACACCCAAACCTTTTGCACTCCGACAGTCTAGTCACTGTACATAACATCTGAACTCTTTGCCAAACTCTCATTTAATACTCCCCGTGATAATACCCACCAAGATGCAGTTCAAGATTTCTTCCCTGAACATTAGGGGGCTAAACAGCCCAACTAAATGGCATATGGTATGGAAAGACGCACAGCGACTAAACTGTGACATTTTTTGTCTACAAGAAACACATTTTAATTCACAAAAGCCGCCTACATTCCAACATAAAAGATTTCCGCATGTGTACCAAGCCAACACCTCCTCTAAGAAGAGGGGAGTCCTCATAGCAGTTAAAGACTCTATAGCATTCACTTTGATCTCACAAGAATTGGACCCGCAGGGGTGATATCTAGCTCTAGAGTGTCATATAAATATTGTCCTCTATTCCATCATTAATGTTTATCTACCAAATGTCAGACCACTCTCTTAATTGAGAAAGATCTGGAAAAGGATCCAACCCCTTTGCCAAGACCATGTTATAATGTATGGTGATTTCAACACCATAGTAGACCGAAAGATTGACACTTCTATTTCCTCACCTAACAGCTCCCACAGAGCCACACTACACAGAAAAGGATTTTACTTTTTTTTTTTTTTTTTTTTTTTGCTTGCAAAACCTATACACGTATTGACCTTTTTTTAACAGATAAGCTTCTCTTACCAAATGTGCACAGATCGGAAATAGTTAACATCAGGTGGTCTGACCACGCGCCGGTGTCTATCACAGTAGGGAGGGGGAGTCTGGGGACAAGGGCAAACAGATGGCGTAATAATGCTGTGCTGATGTCCCGCCCTGAGCACAGACATGAAATACAGCAAGCTATGCAGGAATTTTTTGATCTGAATGCCCTGTCCACAGATGATCCTTTCACGCTGTGGAGCATGCATAAGGCCTTCATCCGAGGTGTTATGATGTTATGAGGTGTTATGATGAAACAAAGCGCTATTGATAGAAGGCTAAGGACACAGCGGCTAAACAATGTCTTATCCATGAAACACCTAGAACAATCTCATGTGCTCAGTCTGAGGCTGTGGAACTCGGTGTAAGTGGAGCTGGTATAAGTGGGAGTTAAAAACCAGAGTTAGAGTGTACAAGTCTTGCTGTTTGTTTGCTGTTTGTTTGCTGTTTGTTTGCTTGCTGTTTGCTTGCTGTTTGTTTGCTGTTTGTTTGCTTGCTGTTTGTTTTACTGCTTGTTTGCTGTTTGTTTGCTTGCTGTTTGTTTTACTGCTTGTTTGCTGTTTGTTTGCTTGCTGTTTGTTTGCTGTTTGTTTGCTGTTTGTTTGCTGTTTGTTTGCTTGCTGTTTGTTTGCTGTTTGTTTGCTTGCTGTTTGTTTGCTGTTTGTTTGCTGTTTGTTTTCTTGCTGTTTGCTGTTTGTTTGCTGTTTGTTTGCTTGCTGTTTGTTTGCTGTTTGTTTTCTGTTTGTTTGCTTGCAGTTTGTTTGCTGTTTGTTTGCTGTTTGTTTGCTGGGTTGCATTTTGGGGGCTTTTCCTTTTATTTTTTTCATTTGCCTTTTGCTGTCACTTTTTAAATAGTTTTTTTTTTTTTTTTTTTTTCTCTGGTTCCATCAGTCTATCAATTAAGGGGGTGGTTAATTGCTCACAGGTGGTGCCTATTTAACTGGGTGTAGGACTCAGTCTGAGGCTGTGGAACTCGGTGTAAGTGGAGCTGGTATAAGTGGGAGTTAAAAACCAGAGTTTAAAACAGGAGGTTATAACAGGGGTCATAGCACCTGTGTAGTGTGAGTATCTGAGTGTTGTCTGAGTAGTGTGTGTGGATCGTTAGTACTTGTGTATTGTGTACTGTATACTTGAGTATTGCGAGTGCACGTAGGTCTGCGACTGTTCTGCGATTGCACGTAGGTCTGTGGTATTGTCTTGTTGTGTACCTGTGTATTGTCTTGAGTATTAGTGCCAGGAAGCTAGCTGTTAGGTAATTTGGACAGGGTAAAATCCCCAAATCCTCACTATATTTAATAGGTATGATGCCCGGCGGGTGTGGAGAGGCGACTCTTTGTACATCTTGCCGCATGTATGCGTTCCTTGATCATCCGATCGAGGGCGAATACTGCTGTGCAAAATGTAAGCACATTGTTTCCCTGGAAGCCCAGGTTCTGAATCTGGGGAAGCAACTGTCAGTACTGAGAAGTCCCTCCATACTAAAGGTGAGCCAGGAACGTACACGGCAGGTGCCGGCAGGGGCCAGCACAGAGGCGGGTGGAGACAAAGAGGTGCAGGCACTAGCAAAGAGTAGATGGGTGACAGTCAGGAGGGGTAGAGGGGGAAGTGCCAGAAAGGCCGATCCAGGACTGGAGCATCCCAATAAGTACGCTCCATTGAGTGACATTGGTGAAACCAGTCAGGGACCAGCACTGCTGGAGATGAGGGACTCTCCTAGCTGCCAGGGGAAGAACTCCTCCAGTGAGAGTGGGGGGGCAGCAAAGGGAAAGGAAAGACAGATTCTGGTAGTAGGGGACTCAATTCTTAGAAGGACAGAGAGGGCAATCTGTAACCAAGACCTAAAGCGCCGAACAGTATGTTGTCTACTGGGCGCTCGGGTTCGGAACATCACGGATCTTGTGGACAGATTACTGGGAGGGGCTGGGGAAGACCCGGCTGTCATGGTGCACGTTGGCACCAATGACAAAGTCAGAGGCAGATGGAGTGTCCTAAAGAACGATTTTAGGGACTTAGGTGCTAAATTGAGGAAAAGGACCTCCAAGGTAGTGTTCTCAGGAATACTACCGGTACATCGAGCCACACCAGAAAGGCAGAGGGAGATTAGGGAAGTAAACAAGTGGCTGAAAAGCTGGTGTAGTAAGGAGGGGTTTGGGTTCCTGGAGGACTGGGCCGACTTCTCAGTCGGTAACCGGTTCTATAGAAGGGACGGACTGCACCTAAATGAGGAGGGTGCAGATCTGCTGGGAATGAAGATGGCCAAAAAGTTAGAGGGGTTTTTAAACTAGGCGATGGGGGGGAGGGTCCAGAGACAGTGATAGCCAGCGCGGAAGATATTCCAGAGGGTAGTATTGGGGGCATTAGTGATAGGTTAACCAAAGCACAAAAACACAAGGTGAGTATAGTAGCAAGTCCTAGTTGCAATCTTGAAACACCCAATACGAGGACAATATGCGACCAGTCTAAACTATGTTCACCAATGCCAGGAGCATGGCGGACAAGATGGGTAAACTAGAGATACTGTTGTACAAGGAGGATTTGGATTTTGTGGGAATTTCAGAGACCTGGTTCAACAGCTCTCATGATTGGCTGGCAAACATTCAAGGGTATACCCTATACCGCAAGGATAGAGAGGGTAAAAAAGGGGGAGGGGTATGCCTATATATCAAGAATAATGTACAAGTGAATGTGAGAGATGACATCACTGAGGGAGCTAGTGAGGAGGTGGAATCCTTATGGGTAGAGCTCCAAAGGGATGAAGCTAAGGGGAAAATAATACTGGGAGTATGCTATAGGCCCCCTAACCTGAGGGAGGAAGTGGAGACGGATCTCCTATCACAAATTGGATTAGCAGCAAGGATGGGAAGTGTTATCATAATGGGGGATTTTAATTATCCAGACATAGACTGGGCGGAGGGAACCGCGCATTCATTTAAGGCTCGCCAGTTCCTTAATGTCTTGCAGGACAATTTTATGGGTCAGATGGTAGACGCACCAACTAGAAATAAAACATTACTGGATCTACTGATTACCAACAATACAGACCTGATCACAGATGTGGAAATACGGGGCAATTTAGGTAACAGCGATCACAGGTCAATTAGTTTCAGTATAAATCACACAAATAGGAAACATGAAGGGAACACAAAGACACTGAATTTCAAAAGAGACAACTTCCCTAAACTACAAACCTTGCTAAAAGGCATAAATTGGGATAAAATATTAGGAACAAAGAATACGGAGGAGAGATGGGTTTGCTTTAAGAGCATATTAAATAAGGGCATTAGCCAATGTATCCCATTGGGTAATAAATTTAAAAGAGCGAACAAAAATCCTGGATGGCTTAACTCCAATGTAAAAATGCATATAAAAGCAAAGGAGAAGGCCTTCAAAAAATACAAGGTTGAGGGATCATCCTCAGCATTCAGACTTTATAAAGAATGCAATAAGAAATGTAAGGGTGCAATTAGGATGGCTAAGATAGAACATGAAAGACACATAGCGGAGGAGAGCAAAAAAATCCCAAGAAATTCTTTAAGTATGTAAACAGTAAAAAAGGGAGGACAGACCATATTGGCCCCATAAAGAATGAGGAAGGACATCTGGTTACAAAGGATGGGGAGATGGCAAAGGTATTGAATTTATTCTTCTCCTCAGTATTCACGAGTGAATCGGGGGGCTTCAGTAACCAAAACTGCAGTGTTTATCCTCATGACACAACACAGGAAGCACCTACATGGTTAACAGAGGACAGAATTAAAATTAGACTTGAAAAACTTAACATTAATAAATCACCGGGACCAGATGGCTTGCATCCGAGGGTACTTAGGGAACTCAGTCAGGTGATTGCCAAACCGTTGTTCCTAATTTTTACAGACAGTCTATTGACTGGAATGGTACCAGCTGATTGGAGAAAAGCCAATGTAGCACCAATATTTAAAAAGGGCCCAAAAAACATCCCTGGGAATTACAGACCAGTTAGCCTAACATCAATAGTATGTAAACTCTTGGAGGGGATGATAAGGGACTATATACAAGATTTTAGTAATAAGAATGATATCATTAGCAGTAATCAGCATGGATTCATGAAGAATCGTTCTTGCCAAACCAATCTATTAACCTTCTATGAGGAGGTGAGTTGCCATCTAGATAAAGGAAGGCCCGTAGACGTGGTGTATCTGGATTTTGCAAAAAGCATTTGACACAGTTCCCCATAAATGTTTACTGTACAAAATAAGATCCGTTGGCATGGACCATAGGGTGAGTACATGGATTGAAAACTGGCTACAAGGGTGTGTTCAGAGGGTGGTGATAAATGGGGAGTACTCAGAATGGTCAGGGGTGGGTAGTGGGGTTCCCCAGGGTTCTGTGCTGGGACCAATCCTATTTAATTTGTTCATAAACGACCTGGAGGATGGGATAAACAGTTCAATCTCTGTATTTGCAGACGATACTAAGCTAAGCAGGGCAATAACTTCTCCGCAGGATGTGGAAATCTTGCAAAAAGATCTGAATAAATTAATGGGGTGGGCGACTACATGGCAAATGAGGTTCAATGTAGAAAAATGTAAAATAATGCATTTGGGTGGCAAAAATATGAATGCAATCTATACACTGGGGGGAGAACCTCTGGGGGAATCTAGGATGGAAAAGGACCTGGGGGTCCTAGTAGATGATAGGCTCAGCAATGGCATGCAATGCCAAGCTGCTGCTAATAAAGCAAACAGAATATTGGCATGCATTAAAAGGGGGATCAACTCCAGAGATAAAACGATAATTCTCCCGCTCTACAAGACTCTGGTCCGGCCGCACCTGGAGTATGCTGTCCAGTTCTGGGCACCAGTCCTCAGGAGGGATGTACTGGAAATGGAGCGAGTACAAAGAAGGGCAACAAGGCTAATAAAGGGTCTGGAGGATCTTAGTTATGAGGAAAGGTTGCGAGCACTGAACTTATTCTCTCTGGAGAAGAGACGCTTGAGAGGGGATATGATTTCAATTTACAAATACTGTACTGGTGACCCCACAATAGGGATAAAACTTTTTCGCAGAAGAGAGTTTAATAAGACTCGTGGCCACTCATTACAATTAGAAGAAAAGAGGTTTAACCTTAAACTACGTAGAGGGTTCTTTACTGTAAGAGCGGCAAGGATGTGGAATTCCCTTCCACAGGTAGTGGTCTCAGCGGGGAGCATTGATAGCTTCAAGAAACTATTAGATAATCACCTGAATGACCGCAACATACAGGGATATGTAATGAAATACTGACACATAATCACACACATAGGTTGGACTTGATGGACTTGTGTCTTTTTTCAACCTCACCTACTATATAAATGAAAACCCTCAACCACATATTTTAGAACAGCTCACTCAAGCAAGACATGACCTCAGAAACATTCTAACAAATCAACATCTTAAAGAAGTGAAATTTTGGAAGGCACATTTTTACTAAAACATTTTGCTAAAACATTTAAAAAAAAAATACCCTACCTATTCCACCCATTCCACCCATTCTCACAAACAGGTGAGAAATTACTGAACCCACAAGACATAGCGGATGCTTTTAGCGTCTACTACAACTCCCTATACAATCTAGAGTCAGGAAAACACCTTCAACCCACTACAGAGGTAATAGATACATTTTTGAATTCCATATCCCTGCCTTCTTTATCCACAGATGATATCCACAGGTCAATCATTAATCAACCTTTTACACAAAAGGAAATTTTAAAAGCTATTCAAACACTCCCCCATGACAAAGCACCTGGTCCAGACAGATTCTCATCCGAATACTATCAATTATTCCAATGTACCTTATCTAAATACATGGAGGGGGTGTTCAACGCCGCTGTGTCCAGAGCTTCCTTCCCAGCAGAAATGTTAATGGTAAATGTTATTACATTACCAAAACCGGGGAAAGACTCTGCATATGTACAAAACTTTAGGCCTATATCTCTACTAAATGTAAACTTAAAGATTTATGCAAAGATTATCTCCACTACATTCCCGACCTTTCTACCTAATCTTGTAAAGCCAGATCAGGTGGGATTTGTACCAGGCCATCAAGCCCCAGATGCCACAAGATGTGTGATAAATCTTATACATCAAGCTGAATCCTCCTAAGGGCCTTCTCTGCTGTTGACGTTGGATGCTGAGAAGGCCTCCGACAGGGTCCACTTGGGGTACCTGTCCATGGCTTTAGAAAAATTTGGTATTCAAGATGAAATCTTCTCAGCCATTACTGCTCTGTATACAGTACCATCTGCGTTTGTATATTCGGAAGGATTGTTTTTGAAGAACTTCTCAATCTCAAATGGCACGAGACAGGGCTGTCCCCTGTCACCGCTCATTTTTGCATTGGTGACGGAGCCCCTACCGGAGAAAATTAGATCTCACACAGCCATTAAAGGAATATCCGCAGGAGGAGAACCTCATACTATAACACTTTTTGCAGACGACATAATTTTAACATTAGATGACCCAGCACTTTCACTACCAGCAGCACATCAGATCTTAAATGAATTCAATTTAATCTCCTACTACAAAGTAAATGAAACCAAATCCAACATCTTAGGTATAAATATAGATAATACCCTGAAGCGAACGTTACAATCCCAGTTCAAATATCCCTGGTCCTCCAATTCACTATTATACCTGGGAATTACACTGACCTCCCCTCTTTCCAACTTATACAGAGAAATAGATGCCCCACTACTCACACAGACCCAAAAAGATGTTAATAAAATGTGTAAAATCTATTTATCATGGGCGGGTAGATTGGCAGCATTTAAAATGTCCACTCTCCCCAAGATCTTATATGTCTTTAGAACGCTGCCAATCCAAATTCCATCTACCTTTTTTAAAGCTATGCAAAAAATAATCTCTACCCTGTTATGGGCTAAAGGCAAATCCAGATGTACACATGATACCTTATGAAGACACAGAAAAGCAGGTGGCATGGGAGTACCAGACCTACATGATTATTATATGGCTACATTATTAGATCAACTCAGATTCTGGTTTATTCAACCAAATTCCAAATCATGGTGTTCTCTAGTATCAGCCTCTATATTAGCTTGGAAACATTTTCTACAACAAGGCAACCATTCGGCCAAGCAGAGGGAAATCTCAATAACGGTTGGAACGTTCAGATTCATTAACCCTAACATAGCAACACCCAGATGGGAGATGAAGGGGATCACAGACATCTCAACCATCCTTAGGAGGGGTAAACTCATTCCATATAAGGAAATAACTTCCAGATTTGCCCTGCCAAGAGGGGACCTATGCTCAACTAAAATCTACAATACCACCCAACCAGGTTTCGGCAATAAGGATTTCCCAGGAAGCTTGACAAAACTGGACTTCTCCCAACCCAAAACAGAAGGGCATTTCCTTTTTCTATAATTGCCTTCATGATAAATTTACTTTTAAAATATCCAACCCACTTCTTAAATGGGCAAATGAACTTAATGTTACCATCACAGAATGTCAGTGGAAAAAGGCAATTACAAACAACATGACCGCTTCCAAATGCACCACCTATTTGTAAATGGCGCAAAAGATCCACCTCAGATGGTACTACACACCATACATGCTGGCCAAATTCAAATCAGCACAATCTAACCAATGCTGGAGAGGCTGCGGCCTTGTGGGGAGGCTGCCCCACATGCTGTGGTTTTGTCCTAGCATACGTAGTTACTGGAATGCAGTATTCAGACTCATAACAAAATTGACAGGGTTTATAAGTAGACCCAATATTAAGATGGCTATCTATTGAAATAGAAAAATTTCTGCGTGACTTTAAGAATGTGGTCATGCACATACTAAGTGCTGCACGTTTGATACTCATGCGGAGATGGAAGTCCAATCTCACCCCAAATGTTGGCGAGGTAATAAATCTTGTTTCAGAGTCCTACGTCCTAGAGCAAATAATGGCACACAAACAGGGATGTCTTTCTAAATTCTATGAGCAATGGCATATATGGCGAAAATTTCACGGAAAAGCACAAACCAAACCATCATACTTTATAGGTTCTAAAAAGCACAAACCATGGATTGCAGGCTGAAGCAATTGGGTGTCAGTTTCATCCCCTTTCTTCCCCCCAGCTTATCTTTATCCCTTTCCCCACTTGTTATACTTCATTTGCAATACACTAATCTCAAACACGTTTAAGAGGTAGTTTCCTTGTGTAGAATTTGCAAAAGATTATTATACCTGTATGATATATAATACATATATGAGAAGCAGATATTATGCAGTAATAATACCTCCGTAACCATAAGTTGATGTAAGTCAAAACATATCCTGACTGAATTTTCCTGTTACTGTTTTTCTTATACCTAAATAAAAATTATTTGAAATAAATATCGTGCCTGGGGGCTGTCTATAGTATGCCTGTAAAGTGGCACATTTTTCCCATGTTTAGAACAGTACCACAGCAAAATGACATTTCTAAAGGAAAATTGTCATTTAAAAATGATTGTGGCTGGGGGGCATGGCCTGACAGGGGGGACGTGGCCTGACACAGCATGGAGTAGGATGTGTGTACCTTGAGCTCCGTCCATTACTCCTTTTTATACATTAATCCTGGACTACTTGTACTGACTTGCTGGCTGGATCACCTCCCTGGGATACCTATAATCCCCTGAACTAACTTTTAGAGCGATCGGACACATGGAGGCCCGAGCGGAGCGGCGATCTCCCACACGGTGGCCAAAATCAGGCAAGTCCGTGGCTTCGGCCTACAACCGGAGGTACGCGGCCATCTTGGTCCTCCTTCACTCCAGTTCTATTCTGAGATAGCTACGCAGTACAGATGCTCAGCTGCTAGAAAAATCCTAGGGGAGCTGGATTGCATTAATCCTCTTATACATAGCCCCCCTGGCCCTCAGTAGCCTAGAAGAAACTACGTTAATACTCGGGCTAGATTGAGGCCTAAGCCTGCATGTGGTGACCGGTGGCCATCTTAGCGCACCTGTTCCTCCTGCCTGTACTGTATTCACGGCCCTCTTGCCCCCCTCTGAACAGCTTCTGTTGGGGTCCTTCTATATTTCCTATTACAGCCCCAGATTGCCAGCACCTCAAGCGGTGAAGTAACATCTCACACACCTGCTATGTAAGAACAGTCCTTGTCCCCGGGCATATTGGTGACTTTGAGACCCCAGACAGCACTCTCCTCTGACCAGCAGGCAATTAAGTTCGCTAACTTAAGATTGGGGACTTGTTGGGTGATACCCCGGACCCTCACAGTATGTCACCAACCAAAGCACAGAAGGCAGTGGCAGCAAAACTCGATCAGTACCGCCGACAAGACAAAGAGGACATGGAGGAAGATGGAACTTCTGAGAAAGCTGGAGGGGGAGAACGAACAGCGAGTGACACTGAAAAACTCCTTGAAGCAATCACCTTTTGCAAAACTTCTCTCACAGCACAAATTGAGGAAGTCAAGATGGATATTTCCCTTATTAGACAGGACTTTCAAAAGCTCAGAGAAAGAGTGAAAGAAGCTGAGACCAGACTGAGCACGGTGGAGGATGCCATTCCACCCTTACAAACATCCTCAGACCGCATACAACGGCAAATACAATAATAATAATAATAATATATAATTATAAAGCAGGATGATATGGAGAATAGGCTGAGAAGATGTAATATACGCCTGATAGGCCTGCCGGAGGGATCTGAGGGTAAGGACACTACCACATTTTTGGAACAACTTCTGATCAATGCCTACGGGAGAGAAGCCTTCTCCCCTATGTTTGCGGTGGAGCGGGCACATCGCATTCCAGCAAGATCCCCCCCGCAGGGAGCTCCTTGCACGTTCATAGCTAAACTCCTTAACTAAAATGATCGAGATACTGCTTTAAGAATGGCAAGGGAGAAGGGCAATATCCCAGTAGGAAATGTTAAAGTGGCTATTTTCCCAGATTTCTCGGCAGAGGTGCAACGTCGCCGGCAGAGCTTTACGGAGGCCAAGCGTAGGCTCAGGAACCTGCAATACAAATATTCTATGCTCTTTCCTGCCCACCTCAGAATAGAACATGAAGGTCATGCGGTTTTCTTTGAGGATCCACAGGAAGTGATCTCCTGGCTGGAACAACAAGCTAATCCTGAATGAGCTGATTAATTAAGTCCCACTAATTACGTGGCTGTGACCAAGAACTGTTCTAAACCAGCGCAAGTTTAAAGCACAAATCCTTGATATCCACAGTACAAGAGTCAACTTACCCTCCGAGGCTCCGGAGAGACAAAAGTCCTACATACAACATGCATTGTGCAGCGAGACTTTACCCCACACAGTCCTGGGAAGCAGCACCATGAACACTGGAACTCTCTCTGGAACTTAGTTGTTGCAGTCAAATGGAGGCAAGGGGATTGGGGGACCACATCCGTACTTTTTGCAAGTGATATGGCTGATACCCCTTGTTCTACTTAGTCTCCGGGGACTTAACCAGTTGTTCTACATTCTACTGGTAACCAGAAAGTTGGAATGTTTCCCAGTTCAAAATCAGTTGAGGGATTATGCCCGCACCAGCTTGGGTCAGTGTAGGGCAGGGAGGTGGGTGGGGGTTCATATGTTTATGGTTTTGTTAAACTTGAGTGTACATACTTTTCATAGAAAACAGGTAACATTTCAAATGCCAAATCTATGGAAATGTACATATGTGTCGTGCGATACACGATTGATGCAGCTATGTCTGAATACTAGAAACCTGTGTGCCTTATGCATAGAGAGCAAATTGTTTAATATAAATGTTTTATTAGCGATTAAAAAGTTTTCCCTATGGCATCTCTGAAGTTTCTCACATGGAATGTGAGGGGCCTGCGCGAGAAATTTAGGCGCGCAGCAGTCTTCACATTCCTTAAGAGGCAACATGCTGATATAGTAGCATTAGTGGAGATGCATGTTGAGGGGAGTGTACAGATGGCACTTCGCCGGCCATGGGTTGGGTGGGCGTATCATTCTACGCACACATCCCATTCCAGAGGAGTTTCCGTATTAATAGCCAAATCGGTACATTTTGAATTGTGTGAGTTATCCACTGACCCGTTAGGCCGCTATGTCTTTATCCATGCTAAAGTATATGGAGAACCTTTACTCATAATGGCTTTTTATATACCACCTCCATTTAATGTCTCCGTAGTCAAGGAGGGTATATCATTCATGACCCGTCATTCGAATATAGCAGCGGTTTGGCTAGGCGACTTCAATGTCACTTTAAATCCGACTCTAGACAGGCTACAACTGGCTTCGATGACCCATAATACTCCCACTGAGACTAGGTTCTCTAAACTTATTTCCACCTTCCACTTAATAGACACATGGTGACACAAGTTCCCACGGGCCAGGTCATATTCATGCTTCTCATCCTCTCATGGTTCCATGTCCCATATAGATTTTATACTTATCTCCCGCAGATTGACACCAAGATTATCAGAGGTTATGTTTTGCCCTGGAATACTTTCGGACCATAGTCCCTACTGTATTACATTAAGTATTCCAATAGCAAAACCACCATGGTCATGGCGTCTGAACCCATTTTGGCTCTCTCTTCTACCTGAAGATGGCGAGCTTATTGATAAATGGAGAATGTACTTTGTGGAAAATGATGAGTCAGCATCACCATCCGTAGTATGGGATTACTTCAAGTTATTCGCTAGGCATACATTAATAACTACTATTAATAAAATTAAGATGGACTCTTCCGGTGCCTTCGGTAAGGCGCTGGAGGATTTGTCCTCTGCCGAAAGAATGTATGCCAACACTCCGACCCCCGCAAATGCAGATCAACTTAAACTACAGACTAGAGTAGTTAACCAGCTACAGTACCAGAAAGCCAGACAAAAAATGTTTTTCTCAAAACAGAAAATGTTTGAACATGGGGAAAAAGCAGGCAAGCTACTGGCATACTTGGTGCATAGCGAGGATAGGCCCCTGGTGGTTATCACATTACATGGCCCTGGAGGACAAAAAGTCACAGACCCACCTAGAGTAACCTCAATGTTCAGGGATTTTTTTGCTGACTTATACACAACGACAGCCCCCATCGAGACGCAATCTATGTCTCTTTTTCTTGAAAAGGTGATTTTCCCTCAGCTGACAGAAGAACAGATAGAATTACTAGAAGCACAACTTACTACAGACAAAATAACAACTGCTATAGCTAGCTTTGCTAGGTCTAAATCTCCAGGATCGGACAGACTCCCAATTGAGTTTTATTCCCAATTCAGTGAAATACTAACCCCTAAACTATTAAAGTTATACAATCATCAAGACCTGGGATTCCCAGAATCCTATCCTCCAATATCACTCCTACAGGTTGATATTAAAATATTAGCCAAAGTACTATCCACTAGGCTTAATCAGGTAATATTAACATTAATACATGCAGATCAGGCTGGTTTCATGCCTGGACGCAACACCTCGTTTAACCTTCGCAAACTATATATTAACCTACAGGCTACACATGAGGAGGTTGGCTCGCGGGTTGTTGTGACCTTAGACACAGCAAAAGCCTTTGATTCGGTGGAGTGGAGGTATCTCTGGAGATGCTTGGAGGGCTATGGATTTGGCCCGAAATTTATTAAATGGGTCCAATTATTATACCAGGCACCTAGGGCCAGAGTGGTGGCTAATGGGTGGTCGTCCCAGCTGTTTGACCTCAGCAGAGGCACGAGACAGGGCCGCTCCTTATCCCCATTGCTGTATGCCCTAGCGGCAGAACCCCTGGCGATATCCATCCGAGCGAACCCGGAGATTAAGGGACTCAGAATGGGCTCTTTGATTGAAAAAATTAGCATGTATGCAGATGACACACTATTATACTTAACAGATTCGGGCCCATCATTATGTACTGCACTCCACACGATAGAACAATTTGGAATATTTTCAGGACTGAAAATCAATTGGGACAAATCCCAAATTCTACCAATTGACAGCTTCCCACCCCCAGAATCCCAAGCCAGGCTTCCGCTTCAGAGAGTTGATGTTATTAAATATTTAAGGATTCATATAACCAGATCCCCTGCGGACTATGTATCCCTAAATATAGATCCTCTCATTTCCACGGTTAAAAATAAAATACGGGTTTGGTCCAAATTACCACTGGGAATCTGGGGTCGTATAAATTTAATCAAAATGATCTTACTACCCAAAATACTTTATGTTTTATGGCACACCCCAGTTTACTTACACTTGAAACATTTCAAATCTTTAGAGTCCCTCCTAAAGTCATTTGTGTGGGGTAATAATAGACACAAATTAGCATGGCAAACCCTCAAGAATCCGACTGATCTTGGTGGCACTGCTCTCCCACGATTTTAATCTATACTACATTGCAGCACAGTTGTCCCAGCTTTTCCACCTAGATAAAACGTACAGCGAGAGATTTCTCATGCTCCTATGTCCGAAGTGGGCACAGTACACCAAGGACCCAGTATACGCAATAGCAGAGGGCTTGGGAGGGATGGAACTAGGAGAAAAAAGACATACCATGCTATACCACTGCAGGAAAATATGGAATTTAGCTGCCTCTAGACTTGAAATTCCACAGTTTAACGATTACACGCTGCTATGGCATAACAAGAATCTTCCTGAGTTTAATAAAATTCATGATGCATTTATATGGTCTATACAGGGAGTATTTTACCTACACAACATATTAAAAGATGGACAGCTTAAAACCTTTGATTTACTTCAAGAAGAATTTACAATCCAGAACCAGATGTTCTTCAGATTTCTACAAGTCCGTCATGCAATACAATCACAATTCCCTGACTCCTGTCCAAGCCCTGCACCTAATGTTCTTATAGCTATAATTAAGAGCACAGACTCTCATAAATTGATCTCAGCTTTTTATAACTTGCTTTTAACCCCTGTAGCTACCAAAATGGCATATGATCTCAAACCAAGATGGGAGAGAGAGGTGGGACCGGTGGAGGACGAGGAGTGGGGAGAGGCATTGGAGTCCTGCAAAACTGTGTCTCCCAAACTATCAGACCAACTTACGCAGCTCTACATTCTCCACAGGGCATATCTTACACCCCTTAGAATGGCAAGATATAAGCGTACACAAACCACTACATGTCAGATGTGCGGGAGAGAGACAGGCACTTTTTTCCATTCACTCTGGACATGCCCGAAGATAAAAGGCTTGTGGGAACAAATTGTGACATTTCTAAACGACACAATGGGCTCACCTCTAGCTCTAGACCCCAAACAATGCCTTTTGGGTATAGTTCCAGACACAACTGACAAATATACCAAAACATTTCTACATGAAACACTCTTTGCAGCACGAAAGGTTATAGCCAAAAAATGGATGAGGCAAGAGTCTCCTAAAATAGTGGAATGGAAGGTGGAGATAAATAATACATTACCATATAAGAAATGCATATATATTAATAGAGGTTGCCCAGCCAAGTACAATAAGATCTGGGATCGATGGCTTCAAGAATCTTCTACCTGTGTCTAATGTAATCATATGGGTACAGAGTGATTTAATGGATATAGGTATGGATGTGCAGTTTATATAAACCAAATATATACACCCTGAATATCATCACACGTCAAGTACGTTTGTACTCAATATCATTTTTATTTAAGTTACAACAATTATTGTATTGTTACAATGTTAAAATGCTACAGTAATCGTATTATGTATGCACCAGTTACTCAATAAAACTTTGTTTGATTTAAAAAAAATGATTGTGGCTGTAATGAATTGTCGGGTCTCGGCAAAGGGCATGGGCTCCCATCCAGTCCATTATCAGGCCCTTTGGGTCTGCTATGAATATTAAGGGGAACCCCGAACCAAAATTAAAAAGAGCATTGCAAGTATAAAGGCACATTTATATGTCGGTCCTGTAGGTACTGTAAATACATGTATACGGCTAAAAGGATTACCCTACCTAATGGGGATCTTTTTAGGCCAAAGCATTTCGCTAATTGTAAAACACTTGGAGTGGTCTATATGCTTCTCTGCGACTGTGGATGCTTCTATATTGGAAAGACCAATCTCCAGTTTTGGCATAGAGCATATAGACACATTAGGAGCATGCAGACTTGTAATCTTGATCTGCCATTAGGTCGACATACACGTATTGTCCACAATGGGAACTTCCCAAGAATCAAGGACAGGAAATGCAAACTGTCCACATGAGACCAGTGAGAGAGACACATGCCAAACTTCTATAGATCTAAGGTAAAAGCTAAGCTGGGTTTTTATGCACAAGTGGAGGGTTTCCTTTGTTATTGGAGGTATAATTCTGAAATAGCTGGCTATATGCGATATATAGGTGTTTTATCTGTGGACTTTGAGGCATCTCTGAAGTGATTTAGATTCTCTGTCCACAGACACATGCTACTGAATATCAAATAGAAAGAGATATACATCCTGAGTTCTAATCAAGCTGTGCACAGCTGGTCTTTGTCTGTATGGTCTGAATATTGTGTGGTGCATTTAGCACCACATTTGCAGAGCTGGGACCAAATATGACACTACCTTAAATGTAGTTTGCTATACCAGCATTAAAGTGACAATAGTGATTTTAACACAATATATACTGTAACTCCGCAGTGCCTCCCCTACACCAAATCAGAAGAAGGACACCTGATTCTTATTCTGCTTTTTAGCATATACCCAGGTATGTGTATGAGGCCATGATTTATGCAATAGGCAACTACTTGCACATTACATCATATATATAGTTTCTATGATACATATGTGTGTCTCTCTCTATTTTTTCCTCACAGTATGACTCTTTCCATGGGCCTCAGCTGGTCTTTACCTGTGTCCCACAGTTAGAAAGCCCTTTGATGATTTTTTGGGCTTTTCATTTCTGTAGGGCGATGGCGGTTTCCCATGGTCATGTTATGCTTTTGATGCTGTTTTTAACTCTATGGAGTGTGCTATAAGCATCTGATTGCTGCAATTTTAAGTGTTGTATGTAATAGACTTATGCATTGTAATACTATTTGTTAATGACATGTATAGGCATTGACTGTTTGTACTTGTCTCATAGAGGTTCTATATCCTATCTACCCCTGAGGATGGAGCATCTCCAGTAGACTCCAAAACACGTCGGGTGAAGGATTAATTTAATTTACCATCTACTCAAACCATTTGAATTATCAGTAATGGCTGCTATGTACATTCCATGATCTATGTTTTTATCTATGTATTTTCAATAAAATATATTACCTTTTTTCTATTTAAATGATTTGTGACATTTATCTAAGTTCTGTTAAAGTCCTACCCTAAGGGGTACCCCTCTTTTTCTATACCTATATATTTGGATGTTGCCACTATGAAACAATCACTGTTACTTTTTCATTAAAAATGAATAGGGCTGAAATGGCACTGTGCGTGCATGGTGTGAAGTGGCCCTAAAACTGGAGAGTGTAAAATCTGGTGGAAGTGTGTCAATTAGCAACAAACTTTAGCTTGTTCAATTAAGCTTTGACAAAATAACCTGGAAGCTGATTGGTTTCTATGTACAGCTGTACCAGATTTTGCACTCTCATGTTTTGGTAAATCAACCCCTTTCTGTAGTTCAAAAAGGGACGATAATCCTGCTTTAGATGTCAGTGCAGCAGAGACGAAATGCATCAGAATTTGCAGGCTTACTAGATTTCTATCAAGATCAACAGGTATTTTTTGCATTTATAGAACAAATATAACAAAATGCTTTCAACTGTATATTTAATAGACCAAATGGGATCAAATAAAAGAAGTTCATTGTTAGGGTTTACATACACTTAAAATTACACATACAACAGCAGAGCAGCTGTTAGAATTCACTTTTATAAAGAGTCCCTTACAGTGTGCCTTTTTTTCTAACAACCGCTTTAAGAATTTCTGATTATTGATTGAAAAAATGGGATTTATCTTATGCAGTTGAGATGTTGTTAGTTCTGAGTTAGTTCATGAGCTAGTTTTCAACCAAAATGTAGATGAAGGAAATGCCTTACAGCAAGACTGATACTTAGATTTAGAAGTTGATTCTGTTTTGCTTATCCTTTCACTTCTGTAAATCTTGATTTTATATATATATATATATATATATATATATATATATATGTTCTTTCGTCTATATCACTTTTGCCAGATAATGGGTCAATTTATGACTCATTACTGGTTGGTGCCATTTCTGATTCCTAGATGGAATTTTGATAGATATGTATTTTTTAAATTTTAATGTAGTACTTTGTCCCATGTTCTTATGTGCTGTCTAAAGCTAGCCACTGCACTGCAGCTGTTGGTCATTGTATTCTGACAGTGGCAAGTCCTGCTTTCAGTAATAATGTCCCGGCGGAGGGGGATTACTCCATCTACTTTGTGGGAATGAAGGAATCTGCAGGGTTTTTTGTTTTTGTTTAGCCCTCTGGACAAATGGAGAAATATTTAACATTGTTTAGCCAGCTATAGGCTACCTGTGAGGAAGGACATGACACCTCTCTTCCCTCCATAGCCCTCTGACAACGCAGCTAGAAAGGAGACAGCTGCTTTGACAGATGACACCTTTCTTCTCATGTCCATCTAATGGCCTTATTGCAGTATTTACCCCATTCACATTGCTTTGCTTCCCATGAATATCATTCAATTTGCAAGAAATATTGCCTGCCAACAGTTTATTTTGCCCTATTTGCATAGAATGAGTTTATATGCAGTTTCAATATATTCAGCTATGTAAATGTTTTATAATTATGCCCCACAGTGTATGACTCCCGATGGGGTTTTATTGAAAGAGTGTTACTTGTAACTGAAAAATATGAAAAGTATGAGAAAATACGGATTGAGAAGTTGGAGTGGAGAGAGGGTGTAGGGTTAGTGGTAGGGTAAGTTAAAGAGAGAGAGGGCAGACCCATGGAAAACCTCATGTACCTGAGTGGGGGCTGAAGTATTGAGAGGGCTTCCCTTGTGCCTCTGGTCCAAACATTCCTGGATGTGGTGACAGGGCGTGCAAGGCACAAAGTAGCATGGGAGGGTCCAGGTTGTTGATAGCTGCTCTTGGAGGTAGTCAGCAGGGGCTATTTCTAGCTTGTATATAGGAGGCTCAGAGGAGTTCTGGCGAGACACTACATCTGGCAGCCTAAACACCTGTGGTACGATATTGAAGGGCGGGACCCATAGAGCAGATTTGAAAAGTAGCGGTGTAGAGACTGAGGCCAGGGTGAGGTCATGCACAGGTAGTGGCAAGGAGTGTATGAGGAAGATGATGTCTGGAGCAGAGCAGAGGTCATATACAGGTAGGAGCAAAAGGGTTGATGAGAGAAACATTGTCTTGGAAGCTGGGGTTATATACAGGTGAACAGTACTATTGGAGATGATAGAGAGGTCAGGAGCCAGACCAGGGTCATACACAAAAGATCAAATTGAAGCAAGGTCTCACAATGAGTTAAGGTCACAAACAGGAGTCAGGCAAAGAGAAGTTCAAGGGCAAGTCGAGTTGGCAACAGGTAATCGGAGTAAACAGGTTAGGATATGCAAGAACAACGATCATAGACTAGCTGTAGTTCATCCAAAAACTACCAGTGACTACTCATTTTCTTAAATAGAGGATTTAGCACCAGTTCTGGAATTGGACATGCTCACTTCTGCAGACATCTGTGCAATGCATATACTCTTGTTACCACAGACATGTGCATGCTCATGCAGGGTACTGGCAGAAGTTCCCAACCTGCATATGAACGCATGCGGAACTCTGTTCCTGGGTAGAGTCTTGACATCTCACTTACATATAAATGAATCTTTAGCTTGACTGAGCCCAGACCTGCTATTTTAGAGGAGATAAATGGTCAAACTGTTGTCTTATTTTTTTGTGAATGGCAGTGGCTGCAGTGGAGCATGGTCATTCGCAAAAGCACAAGTCCACAGCTACGCACATAACCTACATGACTAGCCTCTCTCAGAGAAGTGTAGTATCTGGCTTGTGTTTCTGTGGACTTGTTTTTTTTGTGAATTATCGTAATTCTTTGCAGCTGCTGTTATTCACAAAATACAAGCAAATTGATACCTTATTCTTCTGTGAAATAGCAAGTTGCTGTTGAGCCATTCTGGGTTTAGTCAATTTAGTGTTTTATTTATAAAGAGGAGGCACATACAGGTCTTTAATAGCAGAACTATTACATGGAGGACAGCAGAATGTAGAGTGCTGGCTATAAATCCTTCAAATGAACACCCATAATTTGGTTGTCAGCCTAGGGAGGAGCTACAACTAGCCCTGACAGTAATAACAAATAATCCTTTTATTTACTAACCATTGTATAGATTGAAATAGGCACATGTGCAATGTACACTGGGTTCCCAGGGGAACTTTAACAAGCAATTTATACTTGTGGTGATACTTCATAAAAGTCATAGCAGACATCTTGTAGTATTTGCTTTTAGGCAGGTTTTTACTTTTAAAAATATACTGTACAGGCAAGTACAGTATGTGAAGCCTTTGTTAAAGGAATTTTAAAATACTGAAGATTTATGTAAGTCCCAGTAACATGGAGCAGATGAAAGGTCATAAAGTGAGGAGAAGAAGATGTAGAAAAAGCAAAAGTTGAACTGTCAAAAAAGAAGCAAAATCTTTTACATGGCCCTGTCAAGGGGTGAAAGGGACAGAAGCTTATACTCAACCCTGAGACAGTCAGTGTGCTGAACCTTTGCTCTCTTTAAGAGTTCCGGACACTGCTATTGACTGACAAAGGTGTTTGGGGAGGGAGTCCTCCCTTGGCACTGTAGTTCCCACCACCTCCACGTCATTACTGTGTTCTGTAGGAAAAAAAACACACCAGTCACCGGGGGGCACACGTTCTTAGAACAGCAAAGATTGAGTTCCTCACATACCAGAGGTCTAAGTAAACCTACTTCTTTTACAGGGTATGGCTGTTGGAACATTTTCTACCCCTTAACAGGGTTGCTTTAACTAGTGAAACTAAGTAATAGGTTCCTTTGAAATATGTATATTCAAGTAAACAAAAGATGAATTCTGATAAGTTAACATGACTTACAGCACGTAATTGTGCACTGCTTTCATAGAACTGTTAGTACTGTCTCTCCTTGTCTTCAATGGTTTGTATAAGAAAAAAAACAGTGTTTTTGCAAAGAATGTTAATGTACACATATTTGAGCATATCTGGGTCATGTTCATTTCTGTCGTTGCATACAGAGATATTTGGAAACATTTAACTGGAAATTAAGAAAAAAAATGAAAAACAGAGTAAATGTTGTGCTGTGTGTGTAAGATAAACACAGGCATGTTTGCATTTTTCATCTCGCTCGCGCTGGGGTTTTCAAAGCTTTTAGGTTAAAAAGTTTAGTATCTCTTAAAGCCCACAAATCAGTGCATGTCTGGATAAATAAATACAACATCGACCTTTAAACACAGTTCAAAGTACATTTCTAGTTAAAAATAAGAAACTTTAGCTTAATTTGCTGTGAAGATACAGTAACATTGCTTGCAAATCTAATTCTCATGGATATTTCTGTGCTGAGGCAAAAAGATTATTTTAATCAAGTTTTGGATGTCATTCCACAAATCTTACAGCTCCAAAACTTATTCAAGGATATAGCAAAGCAGCATAATGGTTTATTGCAGAAAATATAATTCCTTATTGGAGTGTGCATTTACTTGATAAATTCAAAGGATTAACCCCTATGTCTTTGTTATGAAACGGCAGCCAAAAAAAAGAGAAAATTGCTCAGTCAAAACAAGAGTGAGCTTTAAATAAAATATCCCTCTTTAATGTTTGCTTACCTTTATTTCATTTTGGTATGTTGAGATAACATTTCATAGCCTAATGGTTATGTATTATAAATTCAAAATGTTGTCTAAAATATCTACAGAATTATATAAACACTTTAAACACTTTTTAAACTTTGTTGTTAAACATATGATGTGTATGAAAAAATAAATAAATAAATATACAGTATATTAGAACAAGGAGCTGTTTTACTACTAATTACTGAGTAATGTCAAGCCTAGCCTAATCCATCCCATTGGATCCCAAAAAATGAACAAAGAAGAAATGTTTTCCAGGAACCGCATTGTCCTTTTCAGGCAAGGCTACCAGACGAATTGGTCTACATTAAAAAGGTTCTGGTTATATTATGTTCTGAAAATAAACAAACATATTTTACTTACTGTAATGCTGGTGTATGTACCCTTTCTTAGAGCTTTTTCTAGAGGTTCTATGCTATTTAAGGCTATGTATGATGGGAGCTGTACATCCATAAAAAGTTTTAGTAATGTGAAATCTGGCTCCTTCCTTTCATCTAACACCGTCAGATGACAACATCAGTTTCTCTAGGATAGTTTGATGGTTAGGCTGTAAGAAATCAGCAGAAATCCTCAGAATAACTTTTATGAAAGGTTGAAGTTTGTTAATCTGCAGTGTGTGCAATTTATATGAGCATGAAAACTAATTTCCACCTACTTTCTTAATAAAATTGGCAGCTTTACCTACACAGCAGTGCATAAGGTTATCTAAGGAACTTAAACAATATCCCTAGCCAATTTTTTTTTTTTTCAGATAGAGTGTCCCATTGTAGAGATTTATTTTTACTTCCTTTCTTTAAAAGACTAAGTTCACCTTTAAAAAAAGAACACTTTTTTGCAGATACAGTAAAAACATGTGCATTTATTATATGGATTATATACTTGGATATAATATTTGAAAAAAGTGTCTGTGTCCATGTAGCCGCTGTGTACCAATAGACATGAATTGGGCTGCCTGTCCTGAGATGCACAGAACAACTTTGCATCCCCGTGTAGGTAAACACAGCCCTGGATGGGGCACGTATGTAATCGTCTTATGTGAACAAGGCCTTATTTCCTGTCCCTGAGACAAGATTTAGCAGGACAAATAGAGTGGCAACTCTTCCCAAGTGGCCACACTGACAGTAATAAAAACCTGATGTTGTTTCTAATATTTTTCCACTCTATCCAAAACAAAACATAAAAAATCTATAAATATACTTTAACTATTTTACTGTCACGGATGTAAGGATTACCTCGGAACTGAACTGCTTGTAGTAGATGGCTCAGTTTCCCTTATGTCCATTGCATTTCAGAAGCTGTAAGTTTGTGGTAACTTCAATGACCAAAAATGTATAGCCATCTGCTGCGCAGGACTGCCTGCAGCCTTCCTAGATATCCATTGTGGTGATAAATGGCACTGTAGCGCATGTTACCTGTGCTATCACACATTAGGTTAAAGTATAAGGTAACACATGCATTACCACAAAGTGGAAGAGTGACTGGGCCCACCTCGCCCTCTTTTGCAATGCAGCATACCTCAATACCTGGTCTGTGTGTTGTGATGTGCTTTGCTAAGGGTACATTGCTTACTACTCTATTAGAGTGTTGGGATGACATTCAAATTTAATGGCATAGCAATGCACTGTAGTACATGTGTTGCTGGAGTAATGTACAGTTAAATATGTGTTTTACCATATGTTAATACGAAGCACAATAATGATTGGGCCATTAGGTAGCCCATTTAGAGTACGATGACAGTGTCTGCAAACCCCTTCCTCAGACCACTAGTGCTCACCCACTCTTAGCCCTGCTGTCACGTACCAGGTGTGAGGCAGAGGTGGTGAGAGGGCTCCCCTTGCGGCTACAGTAAGTGCAGTGCACCCCTGGAGGTGGTACAGGTAGTGCAGTGCCCAAAGAAGCACGGTTTGCCAGTTGCTGTGGTTTGATGCACTGATCACCGGAAGGTTGCTGGAACAACGAAGATGCACTGTAGGGCAGGTGTACTTGCGGAGTACCAGGTGAACTTGGCAGATGGACAATCCGGAAACAGAACCAAAAGCCAGGCCGGGGGTCATGCACGCTAAATCAGTCAATGTGAGATTCAGGTAGCAGAACTGGAACAAGCCTGGGTCATACAGGGTGAGACAGATTGCAGCAGTCGGTGAGCCAAGCTGAGATCAAACACAGTGGAGCAGACAAGAGCAGGGTCAGTAGTACAAGCCAGAGGTCAAAGCAGGTGATCAGGATGACAGGTTAAGCAAACTGGGTCTGTAACTGGAGGTCAAAGATCAGGAAACACAGGAGCACAGGAACACAGGGGAGCTGACGATAATCCAGCAATGCACAGGTCTCAGCAGCAGGTTTATATGGGCCAGGAGGCACCATTGCATATCTGCGTATGCCCGTTAGCGCCCTCGTGCATATACGTACGTCCTTTAGTGTTGAGTACGCCCATTCACACAGCTGCGCATCTGCGTATGCCAATACACACACAGGAGCGCACCTAATGTGACCATAATGGGTGTTGATTTCCAGTTCTTTGGCCATTTCCCTGACACCTGCCTCCAAGTATGGGGTAGCATATAACCTCCTTCTATGTGTCAGTGCTTTGGTCTAAGGGCCAAAAGGGTCGCTAAAGGGTGACAATATTAGACAACCTCTACACTCCAAGGATTGGAATTTCAGTACCGGCTGCAATTAAAGAAGGAGCAGTAGGGGATCACTGGAAAGGCATTTATCAGGTGTGTATAAGTGTGTGTGTGTGTGTGTGTGTGTGTGTGTGTGTGTGTGGGGGGCTGTTCACAGACTGTCACTTTGCATTAAATGTGCAATTGAAATTGTATTTTTACTAATGTTTTAAACATACAAAGTATAAAGTATAAATCAGGTACAAATATGTGAAGAGCATGATAGCCACCAGCCGTATAACATAAAACAGAGCCACTTACAGCCATTAAAAGTCAAAATAGGACAAGACAGTACACATTGGCATGTCACAGCTTTAGACTTTAAGCATATCAAAAACAGGGGAAAAAAAGAAACGAAAATGTAAGATGCAACATTTCAGACAATAATACAAAATATAAAGAGAGGAGAAGGGTAAATGAAGACACCATGGATTTCAAGACTCATAGGATCAAACAATAAACATTTTAAAAACTATGGACATAAGAGATATCTAACTATGGTTCCGGAGGAACCGCTTTAGGACAATAGTCAGAGTCTTCCCACGCCTCCCAAATTTTGTTAAACCTTGAAATTGAATCATCAATTGATGCAATCAGGTGCTCCATCCTGCGTATGTTAGCTATAGTAGACAGGAGTTGGGAGTTTGTGGGGGGAGAGGTAGTCAGGCAGCAACATGGTATGACTCATTTTGCTGCAAGTAAGATAAAAACCATCAGCTTCCTTGCATGTTTGGAAGACCTAACAGATAATGTATGGGATTTAGGGGTATAGTTATGTTCAAGAGGTTTTGCAAAAGAGTCTGGTCATAAGTCCAGAAAGGTTTGATTATGGGGCAATCCCCATAAATATGATAATGGGTACCTATATCATTTCTACATCTCCAGCACTGGCGGGAAGCTTCTGGGTTGCGAGCATGTAGAATAACTGGGGTCCTGTACCAAAATAGGAGAATTTTAAAAGTAGTCTCTCTCTGCACCACACAGCGTGAAACTTTAAAGGAAGATTCCCAAATTTTACCCCATTCTACCAGGGAAACAGGTTGCTGGAGTAAACGAGACCATTTACTCATATAGGAATGACTGGACTCAGTCAAGGGGGTAGCCTCGTGAAGGAGTCTATATATAGAAGAAATTAAATGAGGTTCATATGGACCTCTAGCACACAAAAGTTCAAATCCAGTTGGTTTATCTTAAGATAAGGTAGGAGATTTGAAGGAGAAAAAATGTTTAATTTGTAAAAATGAGTAAAAAAAGTTTTCGGAAAGCAACCCTTTCATTTTAAATGGCATGCCAGCACACCGCAATGTATGTAAAATCAGACATGAATTTTTTTTTAGTTTCAATATTGGATTTTTTAGAAAAGATCAGACATATAAACATAGAAAACCATTAATGCATAGTAGACATAAGATCAACATTGTATTGTAATGTACATATCGATCTGTATCAACATTGCAACATCTCAACAGGAGAGGATTCAAGCGAAAAATAGAAAAACAATTAAACATAAGGAGCACAGTCAAGAAACTGTGTTATCGACCATTAGTGCATATGCATATACAACCAGAAAGTGTGTGGGCATTATGTGTACTTACTTAGATCCTATTGGGCCAGTTTTCAGTAATCAGATAAGGCAGTTGTATAACTAGTTTTATTCCACTCTAGCCACGGTCTCCAGTTGCGTAAGGCTTTATTGTACTTCCCATTAGATGAAGCAAAAAGCAAATTCGTAATTGTCATGAACATGTGTTGTTCTTATCACCTTATTCAAGCTCAAGGTGCTAGGGTCTCAACAGTGTCTAGTTAGTGTAAGCTGCGCCATCAGGAGGATATGGCTCACCAAGTTTTTGGTTGCTGGAGGAACCATATCTATCTTCAGAATGAACTTAACGCAGCGCACAACAATGATTCCTATCTGTGCATTGTTGTATACTGAAACTCATATGCGTTAAGTTTCACTAGCAGGGTTTGTTGAGGAGCCATTCAAAATGAATAGCACTGCAACTCATGTACTGCAGATTTTGAATTACCATAATGCATAGATGTGGAACTAGCTTCAAGTTTTTTAGCCAAAGGCCCCTTTCACACAAAGGGTCTGATCAGGTCCGTCTGCCAGTTTTTCAGGCAACCCTGATTGGACAGTCCATTCACCCCTATGGACTGGAAGGTGTAAATGGACTTGTGTCGGTTTACACCTGCCTACCTCCAATGTGATCTTGTCCGCTATAAAAAAACAGAAGGGGATCCATCCTCCTCCATCTAGGCTGATCATAGCGAAGTCTGGTGTAAACGAACAATGGAGTCTGGAGTCTCTGCAGAAACTGAGAGGGCACATGTCATCCTCCCTCTCTGCTCGATCAGCAGGGGATCAGCTGACCGATCACTTCCTGATCAAAACAGAGTCTGTCTCGTGTGAATGGGACATAAAGTGTATGTAAGGGAAAAACTTTTTTTTGGCTATACATACACTTTAAAATGTCTCTTTGGTCATAAATGGATTATCTGTTCTTTGCCAGCTTCACATAAAATATACACATTTCCACTATGCTTTTTTTCAGAGCCTTTGATAATATTGTATTGTATTGTATTTATTTGGTGATCCTGCCTTTCCTCTGAGTCTGCTTTGATTGCCTGTCCTCTAAAGCTGTAGGTAAAAAAATGGAACAAAATAGCTAAAATGCTCTGGACATCTGAGGTAAAAATGGATGGCTGGACCCAGCATCAAAAGGATTAAGGATAACGAAATGTTTCTGTACAGAGTTGTTAACCCCTTCAAGACAAAGGCAAACAAAACCCAATGGCTGAACAGTTTTGCAACTTTGACATTCCCCTCCTCCTGATGATCACAGCAATACCATATGTGTATGTTATTTGTTGTTTGTACCTGTAGTAGGGTTCAGAAACAATAGTGTGCATTTTGCTTTTGTATTCTACCTAAAACACATTGACCCTAATGCCGCGTACACATGATCAGAATTTTGGTAGGAAAAAGCTATGATGGTTTTTCCGGCAGGATTCCGCTCAAGCTTGTCTTGCATACACACGGTCACACCAAATTCCGACCGTCAAGAATGCGGTGATGTACAACATGTACGACGGGACTAGAAAAAGGAAGTTCAATACCCTTCTGCTGATCTCATGTTTATCTCATGTTAGTAGAAGTTTGGTGAGAGACGATTCGCGCTTTTCAGACTCGTGCTTTTTCAGATCGTTTACTGCTGTTCAGTTTGTGCTTGTGGGTTTATATCTGTTTTTCAGTGCGTGTAGTCAGTTTGTATCTGTTTTTCAGTGCGTTCTTGTCCGCTCATTACTGATTTTCAGCTCGCTCTTCACAGGCCTTGCTGTTCTTCAGTGCGTTCTGTTTAGTTTGTTCTGACCAGTTGACCGTTTTGAAGCCATGTTGCGGTTACTTACTCATCATAGAGTTCGTTCTATGCAGGGGCTTGGTGTTGGGGTTCTTACTTTGACCCAAGCCCAGTCCATGAATAGGGTGGGGAGGAGTTCATGGACCAAGAATTGGTTACTCCAGTGTGACCAATTCTCTCATATGCCTTTGCTGTGGGAGATCCAAGAGAATAACCCTGATGATTTCAGGAAGTTTCTCCTGATGACGGACCCCGTTTTTCACCGTTTTTTGGCTTTGCTCACCCCTTATATTACAAAGCAGGACACCTGCATGAGGCAAGCCATCACTCTGGAGCAGAGGCTAGTCGCCACGTTGCGGTACTTGGCGACAGGGAGAAGTCTACAGGACCTCAAGTACTCTACAGACATCTCCCCCCAGGCTCTAGGGATCATTATACCAGAGACCTGTTCTGCCATCATTCAGGTCCTGCAGAAGGACTATATTAGGGTAAGTTTTCTCCTTTAACATCACATTATATGTATTTAATGTTTGCTAATGTATTGTATTTCTTTCATCATTCCATAATTACCTTGATTGTAATATGCTGTGAATGTCCTCTTTATCCTCATGCATGCTGTAATCTTTTAATGCTCCTTTTTTGTCCTTCATGCATATTTTCCTTCACTAACCTCTTTGTCACTAACCTTTGTCAGCTCCATTGTAGTGCTTTACCCTAAACACACCCTAAAATGTGTCCAAATGTTTTGTTGTCCTTAAATTCTGGCAGAGTTCCAGAGGCTTTTTGTTGGCTCCCAAACTCATTTAGAACCCCTCCCCCTACATTTTTTACAATGGGCCATCGGAGGGGGTGAGGAATCTGATAAGTGGACCTTATATTTTTGTCTTTAAATACTCCTTAAAATAAATGTTATACTGATGTTGGCCAAGAATGTGTGTGTCTAATCTGCTTGCAATGTTTATGTGCAAAATTACTAATTTTTTTTTTTTTTGGTTTGACTCCACAGTTTCCTTCAGCGCCACAAAAATGGCAGAGTGGCCTCCCATTTTGCTCATCGTTGGGACTTTCCCAACTGCGGAGGGGCAATCGATGGGAAACACGTCCACATCGTCCCACCACCCCATTTGGGGTCATACTATTATAACTATAAGAGGTTTCATAGTATCGTGTTGATGGTGGTGGTGTCGGCGACATATGAGTTTCTCTATGTGGACGTGGGGAAGAATGGCTGGATGTCGGATGGTGGAGTCTTTGCCCAGACCGAGTTCTACGGATGTCTCCAGAGTGGTGGGCTTGGGATTGCCACCTGCTGAAGAGAACGTGGAAGGACTCCCATTTGTTTTTATAGCTGATGAAGCATTTGGTCTGGATGATCACATGATGAAGCCATTCCCCCAGAGGACCCTCATCCCAGAGAAGAGGGTCTTTAATTACCTGCTGGCCAGAGCCAGAAGAGGCGTGGAGAATACCTTTGGGATAATGACCAGCCAGTTCCGCTTATTTCTAACAGCAATTAACATGGCGGAGTACAAACTTAACCACATTGTTTTATCCTGCTGCACACTGCACAACTTTTTAAAGCGAAATGCACCTGGTTATGTTGCCACAGTTGGGCCTGTTGGACAGGAGAATCCAATGATGGCCCTGGAAGCTGGCCGTCCTGGCTTGCCCACCCAAAGCGCCCGTGAAGTGCGTGAAAAATGTGTGGAATATTTTACGGGTAGGGGGGCCATTGCTATGCCAGCTACTTTTTAAATATTTTCAAAATACAAAATTGATATGATAAAATCTTGATTTGGATTTACTGCTTGTGTTTCTTTTATCTGTCTCCTAGGTTATCCTAGTGCACTTGTAGTGCCAATTGGTTTTAATTGGTTTTATTTAAATAACACCCATTGTCACTGTAAACACCAACTTAATACAAAAAGTGTTATTGAGCATTGAAAGAAGCCACACATTGTTGAGTAGAAAGCCTTTTTTTTTTTTGTTTAAAATAATTTTTATTCAATATAATAGAGAGACAAAACATGTGTCGTTTACATAGCATTAGAGTACATAACAGGATACTTTCAGGTAAAACAGGTATAACCCCTTCCCGCCGACCGTACGCAGATATGCGTACTCGGCTTTCCGGGGTCAGGCATCATCCCGGTACCGTTGTTTACAGCGGACGATCGGCTACCCCAGTATAACAACTGAAGTGGCTAAAAGCTGCTCAGCTGTTATACCGGAGGAGCGGGAGGGGACATCCCCCCCTCCCGCCGCCTCCCGCCGCTCTTACCGGGCCTCCCGTGCGATCGGGAGGCCCGGTGTCCAATCAGCTGCCTTCGGCGGCTGGGGGCGGGCTGGAACGAAGCTGTGGGCGGCTTTGTTCCAGCCTTCTCATTGTAAACGTGGAAGCGACATCATGACGTCACTTCCCGTTTACTCGGCTGCCAATGGCGCCGGTTTTAAAAAAATATACAGTATTCAGAATCGCCGTTTTCGGTGATCTGAATACTTTGAAGTGCAAGTACCTGTCACCACCTATTACTGTCACTGGGATATTTACATTCTTTGTGACAGCAATAAAAGTAAAAAAAAAAAAAAAATTTTTAAAACACAATTTATAAAGTATAAAAATAAATAAAATAAATAAAAAAAATTTTTTAAAGTGCCCCCGTCCCCGCGAGCTCGTGCAGCGAAGAAAACACATACGGAAGTTGCGCCCGCATATGTAAACGGTGTTCAAATCACACATGTGAGGTATCACCGCGATCGTCAGAGCGAGAGCAATAATTCTAGCCCTGGACCTCCTCTGTAACTCAAACCTGGTAACCGTAAAAAAAATTTAAAGCGTCGCCTATGGAAATTCATAGGTACCGTAGTTTGTCGCCATTCCACGAGTGCGTGCAATTATAAAGAGTGACATGTTTGGTATCTATTTACTTGGCGTAACATCATCTTTCACATTATACAAAAAAATTATGGTAACTTTACTGTTTGGATTTTTTAAAATTCATGAAAGTGTCCCTTTTCCAAAAATTTGCGTTTAAAACACCGCTGCACAAATACCGTGTGATATAAACTATTGCAACAATCTCCATTTTATTCTGTAGATTCTCTGCTAAAAAAATATATATAATGTTTGGGAACTCTAAGTAATTTTCTAGCAAATAATACGGACTTTAACTTGTAAACACCAAATTTCAAAAATAGGCTTAGTCATGAAAGGGATAATATTGAATACAACAATATCAATATACATGGAATAGGAAGCACTTGGTTAATTTGGTTAAAACTTGTAGTTAGATCGAGCATATACCTGGGATAGGTAAATTCGGCAAACAATGAAAATGTAGAAAATCAAATAAATGAAAGTTCTATAAATTCTGCAATGCTAGAATAAACCAATATTACTATCTGAGATTGTAATGAGCTTATTGGTACTATAGACTGAACGGTGAGGTATAGTAAAGGGAATATTCTTTATCCAATTGAGGACCAAGGTGAGACTGATCCTAACCCCTACACCCCAAACGGGAACAAACTGTGCAGGGGGGGTGGTAACCAAAACTTGTAATGAGTTATCAATAATGTTGGTCCATAATGGTGGGTATAATAATGACCCTGTCTGTAGATGTGTGGGATGTATCTAAAGTTTAGTATAATTACAAGAAAATTTGAGGAGGTGGTAATTTTTGTAAGGGAAGGGGGGAGATAGGAGTCGCAAGTTTTAAAGAACAGTCTGAATCTAAATCCGAAGCCTGAAGAGAATGGTGTGTAATTTTGTGTATCCAGTGGGGTTCCAACTGGACCTAGGGATGTCAGATGAAGTCAGAGGGCATGTGGAGAGAATTATGCCTCCTGAATAGTTGGGTAGAAGATATATTATGATATGGTGGGATAGGTAAATAGGGAAAAAGGTATTCAGGTAAAGTGGTATAGGGATGGACACTCCAACCTTTATTTAAGGTGAAAAATTAGGCGGAATAATCTATGGGTTACAGAAAAGGGATCGATTTAGGGGTCGGACATTAAGGACTTAAAAAAGGTCTTCCATTTCCGCTATTTTTCTAACTCGTTTCAGCCAATCGGATATTAAGGGAGGATTAGCATCTTTCCATCGTATTGGGATGCACTGTTTAGCTGCATTAATGAGATGGAGTAATAAAGATTTTCTGTATGTGGATTGTGGTAGAGACATGTGGTGCAGTAGATATTGATCAGGTGTAAAGTTAGGGGTATAGGTGGTAATGCGAATTACTAGTTCATGTACTTTTTGCCAAAATGGTTTTATGTGGACACAGCTCCACCAGACGTGAAGAAGAGAACCAATTTCTGAGTTACATCCCCAACACATCGCGGAAATGGTAGGATGAAATATATGTAAACGTTCAGGAGTATGGTACCATCTGGAAAACAGTTTATAGTTGTTTTCTTACGTTGTTACGTTTCGAGAGCCTTTGTTTATGTGATCATGTATGTTTTCCCAGTCTTCCGAACTGAGGTTCAAATTAAGCTCATTTTCCCATTTCTGAATGACCGGTATTCATTTTTGATCTATCTTTTCGAAGAGCAAGGAATATATTGTCGAGATTAGATGAGTTTGAGGACTAGTAGAGGAGCAAAGGGTTTCAAAAGGATTTAGGTCTCTACACCATTGAGAGATGGAGTGATTGCTAGTAAGAAAATGTCTTATTTGTAGAAATGTGAAGAATGGGATGTTGAGATCTGGGAATTTATGAGATAGGTCAGAGAATGAGATGATTGAGCCGTTGTGAACGAAGTGATGGGCTCTTAGAACAGGATCCGTCTTTGCTAAGAGTGTATTGTTTCCAGAAGGCCAGGGGGGAAAGTCAGGATTGCCAGTCAGGGGAGTCATTTGGCTTGGTGAAGATGTTAGTTTAAGAGAGTGACATACTTTTTGGAAGCTTTCTAATGTAGGTCCTATCAATGGATGCATTGAAAGTACCTTGGGAATGGCCTTGTTGTTAAGCCATGGAGTGTGGGACAGAGGGATTTGGTTGCAAGAATCTTCAAGAGAAATCCAATCTTTTGATTGCGTGTGGATATGCCAATCAATCATTCTGGAGATGTGGCAGGCCTCAAGATATTTGTTAATATCCGGTAGGCCTAAACCCCCCTTAAGTTTAGGGAGTGTCATTCTGTCCCATCCTATTCTGGGCGATTTGTGGGCCCAGATGAAGTTTCTGCATAATCTTTTATAAGTTTTAAAGAATATTGGAGGGATTTTGATTGGGACAGTCTGGAAGATGTATAAGATGCGGGGCAGTATGTTCATTTTTAGTATGGCAATTCTTCCAAACCAAGAAAATTGCCTCGACGACCATTTAGAGAGATCTGTTTTTATTGCTTGGAGAATGGTAGCGTAATTCCTGTCATACAGTTCATTCAGGTTAGAGGGGATTTGAATGCCCAGGTAGGTGAGAGCATGTGGCTCCCAGCTAAAAGGGAAATTTGCTTGGCATTGGGCTACTAAAGAGGATGGAAGGGTGATATTGAGGGCTTTGGATTTTGCGAAGTTTATTTTCAAATTAGAGAGTTTGTTGAAGAGTTTAAAATCTTGGAGGAGATTAGGAATAGTGATTAAAGGATTGGAGAGAAAAAGAAGAATATCGTCGGCGTAAGCTGCTATTTTAAAGGTTTTGTGTCTAATATCAATGCCCGTTATATTTGGGTTGTTTTTAAGCTTGTGTAATAGAGGCTCTAATGAGAGTACAAAGAGGAGGGGGGAAAGAGGGGATCCTTGTCTAGTGCCATTTGAGACGGAGAAGGCATCCGACAGCCAGCCATTGACCCTAATTCTGGCAGTGGGGGAGGTATATAGTGCCAAGATCATTTGGAGAAAGTGTGCTGCAATTATATAGTCCCATGCCACCCTGTCGAACCCCTTCTCCGCGTCAAGGGATAGAAAGAAACCTTGTTTATGGGAGTTGGACAGCCAATGATGTATGTTAATAGCTTTGATAGTATTATCCCTAGCCTCCCTGCCAGGGATAAAGCCTACTTGGTCTAACGGGATCAATTTGGGAAGGTAAGGAAGTATACAATTGGCGAGAATTTTGGCGTACATTTTAATGTCAACATTGAGAAGTGATATAGGTCTGTAATTAGAAACTAATGTATCATCTTTTCCAGGTTTAGGTATGAGCGTAATGTGGGCTTCAAGGAGGTCCTTATTTGCTTGTGTTGGAGACTGGAGAGCGTTAAAAGTTTTGACAAGATGGGGGGCAAGAATATCCTGAAAAGTTTTATAATAACCCACAGTCAGACCATCAGGTCCTGGGCTTTTGCCTGTTTTAAGTTGTTTTAGAACTGCTAGTACTTCTTCCGTACTAATGGGGTGAGATAGATTATTTGAATCTTCTGGAGAGATAGTGGATGGGCAGTGTTGTGATAAAAATTCTTTAAGGATCTCCTGTCTGTCTGGGATGTCTCCTTGTTCTTTGGGAGAGGGTAGGTTGTAAAGGTCAGAAAAGTACTGTACAAATTGGTTGGCAATGTCTTCTGACGTGGCATAGGTGGTGCCTGAGGAGTCTCTGATTGTGTGTATGTTATATGAAGCTTTCTTGGATTGGAGAGCTCTAGCTGGCATTTTGCCTGATTTACTCCCCATCTCATAGAACAATTTTTGAGTAAGGGTGTATTTGCGTTTCAGGGATTTGCCTAAGATTTCAAGAAGTTCTTCTCTGGCAGCGATTAGTTCCGTATGAGATTTAGAGGCCAACGAAAGTTTATGAGTTTGTTCTAGGTTGTGGATTTTTGCTAATAGAGCCGTTAGGTGGTTCCTCCTGGTTTTGTTTCTATGCGCTGTCAGAGAGATAATTTCACCATGTACGACACATTGCATGATTGTTGTGTGTCAGCTGAAACATTTTCCGAAAAGTATTGTATGAGGCGTGTGTTAATTTTTGGAGTGATAATAGGATCGGTCAGAATTGAGTTGTCCAAGCGCCAAGTCACGTTTTTGGATCTGGTTTCAGGTATGTCTAAGGAGATAGAGACAGGATTATGATCTGAGAAGTTTTTTAATGGCTTTTAGGGCTCTGTATGTCATAGAGGAAGTCCCTGTGGAAGAGTCTTGTGTAGGAGATAGAGCTACATTAAAATAACCCCCGACAATGAGCACTCCAGAGTAAAATTCCGTTATTGGAGTAATTGGAGGGTGTTTCGGAAGAAGGGGACTTGTTTTGTGTTTGGAGCATAAAGGTTTGCGAGAGTGAAGGGTTTGTTATGCAACGTCCCCTTGAGGAATAGATATCTACCTTTCGGATCGCTCTTTACTTCTGATACTTGGAAAGGACAATTTTTTGCTATTAATATTGATACCCCTTTCGCTTTAGAGACCTCATTGGAAGCATGATATACCATAGGAAAATGGTTGTTCGAGAGTTTGGGGATATTTTCCGAGCGAAAATGTGTTTCTTGGATAAATGCTATATTGATTTTGTTTAGTCGTAGGGTGTATAATAGTTTCGATCTTTTCTCGGGTATATTGAGCCCTCGCATATTTAGTGAATAAAATTTCACCTGTGAGCAAAGCGAAGGCTTTATGTGGTCATGTGAGCTCCTGTTTGGAGTGTCTACCTTTGATGGGGTAGGAGGAGTGGACATTTTAGATTGTGGGTACGGAGGTGGAAAATGAACGAGATTTGTAGAAGCAAAATTAGAAGGTATCTGTTCTTGTGTTGTAGAGAAGTGGGTGGGGGAAGGTTGGGGGGTTATACAATATTCGTATATCCTCCTCTGTTAGGAGAGGAGTATGTAGTACAGTGTGTAGTCTATGGAGAGGTCAAAGGTGGCCTGAAACCAAGGTCAGGTCAGTTTCACAGCACTGTGTGGGGGTTGGGAAGAACCTAGCGTAGAAGTTGAAGTAAGATCTGAAATGAATCGAAAAGGTTTTGAGTTTGAGGGTACCTACCATCACCAGTCAGTGATCTAAGTAGAGGAATGGAGGGGTGATAAAGGAGTGTAGCAATTAATTAATTAATTAATTAATCAATTAGTTAAATTAATTAAATTAAAGGGGGGACCGATAAGAATAATCAGAGAGGTTGGAAGCAGATGAACCAGAGTGCATTATTAGGAGAAACCGTAAGGTATTGTGTTTATTATGTTCTCGTTAAATAGTGTGAAGTCAGTATAGCTCTATAATTATACCATGGAATGTTGAGAGGTGATGCTTGCTATGTAGGAGGGCAAGCACATTGGTGTTATTCTTGGTTGCTAGGCAAACATACATAACTATGTAGGTCAGTATTCTCTAAACCCTCTTACAGAGTATTAAGTCTTTAAAATAACAGACAACATAACCGAAGGGAAATCATAAAGTGTTGCCAATAACAGTGTAATGCAAATAACAAATAACAAATGTTCAGAGTTCTCTACGTTTTAGATCTGTCAATGTAATGGTGGATAAAGATAGTTGTAAAATTTTAAGCTTAGTGCGTCATATCCTAAAAAGCCCTTTTGTTGCGAAGTGGTAGATATGTTAATGTACATTCGTAGAATGGTATGGAAACATAATAAGAATATCGGAGATGGTAATGGAGGTGAAGGAGACTAAAGGAAGAGAGGCACATTCTTATAGCCCAAAAATTTGTATAATGTATTCGGGAGCCTCTAGGGGGAGGTGTATTTTAAACATCCCGAATGTGGATGGGCAAAACCTTGTGTTGGCAGGCTGCATATTATAATGTGGATGGTTTCCGTCGTAGATGAGATCTTATAATCTGGAAAGTCGTAGTCACCACAAACTCAAGTGTGTATATCATTTCCATTTGGGAATAATATATTATTTGACAACTCTATTGGGTGTTTGTTTACAAAAATATGATCTGATTACGGAAGTAGGTGAGAACATCACGTATTGATGATGCGTACGGGGTTTATAAGATTAAAGGTGTTTCCTAAATTTGACCCTTAAGGATATGGGAATGTGGGTTTGTGGAGTCATAGTTATTACGATGTGATAACGGTGGCGTAGATCATCCGTAGGATGTGGGTGTCATGTATATATATTGGGTATTGATTTCTGGGCAATTATAGTTTACCCATCATGTATAGGAGGATGACTGCACTAGAGCTATGAATTGATAAAATAAGTAAGAGTAATGGTGGGATGGCTGAGTTAACGTATATCAAACAGTGTAATTAGTAGTATCAAAGGTGTACATAGTTTAGGAGGATATCTAGAGTCATCAATAGGGATGAGCTTCGAGTTTGAGTCAAACTCATGTTCGACTCGAACATTAGCTGTTCGCAAGTTCACCGAACAGCGAATAATTTGGGGTGTTCACGGAAAATTCGAATGCCGCAGAACACCCTTTAAAAGTCTATGGGAGAAATCAAAAGTGCTAATTTTAAAGGCTTATATGCAAGTTATTGTCATAAAAAGTGTTTGGGGACCCGGGTCCTGCCCCAGGGGACATGGATCAATGCAAAAAAAAGTTTTAAAAACGGCCGTTTTTTTCAGGAGCAGTGATTTTAATAATGCTTAAAGTCAAACAATAAAAGTGTAATATCCCTTTAAATTTCGTACCTGGGGGGTGTCTATAGTATGCCTGTAAAGGGGCGCATGTTTCCCGTGTTTAGAACAGTCTGACAGCAAAATGACATTTGGGAGGAAAAAACCCATTTAAAACTACCCGCGGCTATTGCATTGCCGACAATACACATAGAAGTTCATTGATAAAAACGGCATGGAAATTCCCCGCAGGGAAACCCCGAACCAAAATTAAAAAAAAAAAATGACGTGGGAGTCCCCCTAAATTCCATACCAGGCCCTTCAGGTCTGGTATGGATATTAAGGGGAACCCCGGCCAAAATTAAAAAAAAAAAAATGACGTGGGGTTCCCCCTAAATTCCATACCAGACCCTTATCCGAGCATGCAACCTGGCAGGCTGCAGGAAAAGAGGGGGGACGAGAGTGTGCCCCCCCTCCTGAACCGTACCAGACCACATGCCCTCAACATTGGGAAGGTGCTTTGGGGTAGCCCCCAAAACACCTTGTCCCCATGTTGATGAGGACAAGGGCCTCATCCCTACAACCCTGGCCGGTGGTTGTGGGGGTCTGCGGGCGGGGGGCTTATCGGAATCTGGAAGCCCCCTTTAACAAGGGGACCCCCAGATCCTGGCCCCCCCTGTGTGAAATGGTAAGGGGGTACTTACCCCTACCATTTCACTAAAAAACTGTCAAAAATGTTAAAAATGACAAGTCACCGGGTGGCCCCTCCCCCCGTTTTTTAAGAACCGTCAGACAAGGAGATGCCGTCACACAGCAGGAGCCTCCCTCAAGAAGAGAAGAGGATGAAGAAGAAGATGAAGAGAAGAGCGGGAGCCTCCCCCCATGCCATGGGTGCGGAGCGGCCCGAGGAGAAGAAGATAGAAGATGCCGCGGAGGAGATGCTGGACAAGAATGCCAGAGGAAGAACCAGAAGAGCCAGAAGAACCAGAAGAAGAAGAAGATGAAGGAAGATAAAAGAAAGAAGAAGCATTTAAATAAAGGAATTGTCAAAAACTGTCTCTTGTCATTTTTAACATTTTTGACAGTTTTTTAGTGAAATGGTAGGGGTAAGTACCCCCTTACCATTTCACATGGGGGGGCTGGGATCTGGGGGTCCCCTTGTTAAAGGGGGCTTCCAGATTCCGATAAGCCCCCCGCCCGCAGACCCCCACAACCACCGGCTAGGGTTGTGGGGATGAGGCCCTTGTCCTCATCAACATGGGGACAAAGTGTTTTGGGGGGCTACCCCAAAGCACCCTCCCAATGTTGAGGGCATGTGGCCTGGTACGGTTCAGGAGGGGGGGGGCGCACTCTCGTCCCCCCCTCTTTTCCTGCGGCCTGCCAGGTTGCGTGCTCGGATAAGGGTCTGGTATAGATTCTTGGGGGTCCCCACGCTTTTTTTTTTTTTTTGGCGCGGGGTTCCCCTTAAAATCCATACCAGACCTGAAGGGTCTGGTATGGAATTTAGGGGGATCCCCACGTCATTTTTTTTTTTTAATTTTGGCCGGGGTTCCCCTTAATATCCATACCAGACCTGAAGGGCCTGGTATGGAATTCAGGGGGACCCCCACGTCATTTTTTTTTTAAATTTTGGTTTGGGGTTTCCCTGTGGGGAAGTCCCATGCCGTTTTTATCAATGAACTTCTATGTGTATTGTCGGTAATGCAATAGCCGCAGGTAGTTTTAAATGGGTTTTTTCCTTCCAAATGTCATTTTGCTGTCAGACTGTTCTAAACACGGGAAACATGTGCCCCTTTACAGGCATACTATAGACACCCCCCCAGGTACAAAATTTAAAGGGATATTACACTTTTATCGTTTGACTTTAAGCATTATTAAAATCACTGCTCCTGAAAAAACGGCAGTTTTTAAAACTTTTTTTTGCATTGATCCATGTCCCCTGGGGCAGGACCCGGGTCCCCAAACACTTTTTATGACAATAACTTGCATATAAGCCTTTAAAATTAGCACTTTTGATTATTCATGTTCGTGTCCCATAGACTTTAACGGTGTTCGCGTGTTCGAGCAAACTTTTTTCCTGTTCGCATGTTTTGATGTGAACCGAACAGGGGGGTGTTCGGCTCATCCCTAGTCATCAATTAATATTATCTATATTAAAAAAAAAAAAAAAAAAAAAAAAAGAGAGTCTGTTCAGCTATAAGAACATACCTCTATTCATAGGATTAAAAGGCTAACGTAGCTTACCGAGTCCATTGCCTATGGAGGAAGTATGATTTCCCCGGGATCTATATAGTTAGTTATATAGTTAGGTATCGGTTTGAAAAAGTCAGATTCAAGCAGGTGAATCTGGACCGATCTTGTCCCTTCCGTAGGCAGTGCTATCCGGCTGAGAGTCTGAATGAAAATCAAGTTGCAAGTTGCAAGGAATATGACACTGTTATCTGCAGGTAGACAGTCGTTGTGAACTCTTCGGTAATTTAGAAAGTCTGTAGGAGAAAGCTGAGTTCAGATTGTTGAGCAAGACGAGGGAGTATAGCCGTTAATGTCAGGAAGCGAAGAATATTCTTTTCTCAATGTGCAGTGGGGGACACAGACTAGTTGAGCAGGAACATTAAAAATGAACTTAGGTACGGTAAACTAAAAAAAAAAAAAAAAAAAAAAAAGACAATAACGAGCCGCAACGTGGCTGTACAGAGTCCCTTCAGGAAGGACAGTGATGATCTCCATTAGTATTCCCTCCTAGCTCTCCGAGACTGCGGAGAGTCAGACGGACTGGAGCCGCGGTGAGTGTTGTGGCGGGGATTGCGTCGTCTGTTGCTTGAAGGAGACCTCCGTTCACGGGTTCTTGATTCTTGTGTCTCCATGGATTCTTCTTGCGGGACTTGTTTCCTGGTTGTCTGATAGTGGAAATCTGCATACCAGTTGGGAACTTCTACTGGAGGAATGTCGAGAGTGTCACAGAATGAATACAGATCCTCTGGAACTTTAAGTAGAGCCGTACGTCCCTGGTGGGTGGCCGAGAGGCAGAAGGTAAACTTCCACCTATATTGGATCCCTCTGGTGCGCAAGATGTCAAGTAATAGTTTGAGATCACGGCGGTGCTACAAAGTTATACTAGACAGGTCTTGGAAGATCTGTATGGTATGTCCGTTGTGTAGTAGTTGTTGATGGCTTCTGGCTTGTCGGAGTATCTCCTCTTTGAGCTTAAAATCCACTATGCAGCAGATTATATCCCGGGGGGATCTGTGTCCCTGCCTTTGGGACAAAGGGCTCTATGTATTCTGTCCATATTGATCGGTGTCAGAGATGGTCTGTTCAATAGATCATTGAACAGGCTGGTTACGGCTGGAGATAGATGTTCTGAAGTCACCGTTTCAGGCAGACCTCGGATTTTGAGGTTGTGGCGGCGTCCTCTGTTGTCGAGGTCTTCGACATGCCGCTGGATTTCTCTAAGCTGGATGGTATGAGTGTCAATCTTTCTGGTGGGTTTGCACAAAACTTGATCATGCTTAGTGGTAACTTGTTCTACTTCATGAATTCTGTCAGATAATGAGTGGATGTCAATGCGTAGATCTGCAATGGCTGCCGACAGGGTATCCTTAATGTCAGCTGCTATTGACCGTAAGTCATGGATATTGAGGTAGGGCGGAGCTGGGGCAGGATCTCTGAGAGTAACCATAGCTGATGATCCGATGATGGAGGTAGAAGCGAAGGACTAAGTTGTGTTGCCTCAAAGAGCAGAGGCGGTCCGTGGTGGGAAGGCGCCATATAGCCCGGAACATTTCTGGTATATTCTGGCCGTTTCCTTCAGTATGGCTTCTCGGGGAGCGAGATCTGGAAGCAGATGATGTTCTAGATGCGGTCCCCATTGTTGGGAGTTGTTTTTGTTGCTGAAAAACTTCCGGTTTTAAAGTGTAAAGACTGGTGAAGGCAGGAGCTCTCCAGCTAAGCAGCCATCTTCCTGCTTGGCCAAGCCACGCCCCCTGAAAGCCCCCTGAAAGCCTTTTACTCCTTGCACATTCACATGTGCGTTCTAAAACATTTTGTGGTAAAAAAAAAAAAAAAAAAAAAACACATTTTTTTAAAAAAGTTTTACCTTGAAATTTTTGAAAAAGTACAGAAACAGACATGTTTACAAACATAACATACACAACTCTGGAACTTACAAAGTTCAACATTGCAAAAATGAAGGCAATATCAGACATTTTAGTGTGAAAAATGTCTTAATCTTGCCTTCATCAGATGGGGTGAAGACACACCTGTAAAAGCCAAATTTAGAAGATGCACACAAATTGTGAGTCAAAATGGGGATTTCCTTTCTGATCCCATACCTAATGTCAACATGTGCTATCTCCCATCATGGGGGATCAATGGACGTGTTTTACACATTACATTGCATTACATTCTCCCTGATGATGACACATATGCCCTGTGTCGAAGACGCGTAGGGGAGGGGCCAGGACGGAGAGTTAGGCAGCAGCAGCTGTCGGTGCTGGGACGGTCTCCATAACCTCACTGTTACATCCAGATTATATGCCTTTTCAGAGTGGTGCACTGACACACCCTCAGAATGTGAGTACCCCCTTTGGGGGAGAGTTTTTTTTTTTATCTGACCTTGGAATAAATATTTTAAACGTTATCACACTATATGGTTCCTTTCCTATTCTCCTTGCTTATTGTTTGAGCCTATGCTGGAGTCTGTTTTCCTGTGATCCATATAAAGCCCTGGGTGGCTCAAAAGCATTTCCTGACTCTGTCTAGCGACTTAGTCACATTCTCTAAGGTGAGCGCTTTACCTTGGGGGGGGTCACCTTTTGATTCACCATCGCATGATCTGTGGCACATGGAATTTTAGCACGTTTGAATACATCACTACTGAAGATCATTTGTCATCACTTTTGTGAAGGACTTTTGTGTTATATATATATATAGTATATATATAATATATATCTAGTTCATGATGGACTATTAAGTATATGCATTGCGTGACACTTTGCACTTTTTGGTTGGCACATGTCACTTTTCGGTATTTGTTTGCATGTATGAATTATTTTTGAAGCAATAATATTTATATAATATTTATTATTATTACTATCATTATTTTATTTGTCAATTGCACTTTTTTAGCACCTGTTCTGCACTTATTTATTTTGGAGCAAATTTATTTATTAATATTACCATTATCATTTTATATGCTCATTGCACGGTTTATTTGTGCACATTATGTTCGTTTACTTTTTGGGATATAGTACATAGAGTGGTAGATACCTTTGCACTTTGTTGTATATATACTGTATCTCTTTGTGCCGTGATAGGGGCACATTCAGCACACTCTAGCGCATCATATTTTTATTCATTTGATATTTCACACGCAGTACTAGGCGTGATTCATGCATGCGGCTGTGTAGTGCTTATTTTTAGCACTAGGTTCATTGTGGCTCGTAGGATTTCCTTTATTTGCATTTAGATGTTATTATTGCTAACAAATTAATGGATTAGAAAAAAGTGTTTGACATATCAATAGACAGTAGGGGCTAAAAATGAGTGTGACAAGAATGAAAAATGCTGGGGTCAGAATGAAAGTCTTTTCTATTTATTAACATTCAATTTGCAACAGTCATGAGCTGAAAATTGTGTGTGATTGATGAACCAAAAACTACAACTATGTCCCTTTTTCATACACAGGAAGACCTCAGCCAGGATGAGGCTCTGGAATGTGGCACACAGGAGGAGGCGGGGTAAGTGTCAGCCAAGAGGTGGCCAGGCTCAGTAGCCTCACCCAATCCCATTTGCCTCCCCTCCGCCTTACAACAAAAAGGGCCAGGAAGGGGAGTAACGTGGAGGAGGCAGCACTGGGCCTCATTAAGGATGCTAATGCGGCCCTGAAAAGCCCCCCCCCGATGCTGAAGACGCCTATGTCTGCTATGTAGCTGCTAAATTGCAGCAAATGGAGAAGAGCCAACGCTTCAGGTGTGAGAAAGTCA